>NC_056733.1:890802773-890945273 GCF_019279795.1 Protopterus annectens | reverse complement strand
ATCAGGTGGGCAATGTAGAAGATTTTTCTAACCACTTCAGCAATGTGAGTGTCAAAAGAAAGGCCACTGCCAACCTGGGTCCCCAGGGCCCTGATAACCTCTTCTGTGCTTAGTGGATTGCCACCTATATGGTAGCTTGGGGTTGCCTTGTTTTTTTCCCGAAGGGTATGACTATACATTTTTTGGCATTTAACTTCAGGCCATGGCTCTGGCACCAGCTATCAGTTTCCGTGAGACCTCTCTGAAGGATATCTGTGTCCGATGTACTTTCCACTATGGCTCCCAGTTTGCAGTCATCTGCAAACTGTCAGCCATAGTCCTCCTATGTTTGCCTGTACTGAGAAGTTGATGCCGAACAGGGGGCCAAGGAGTGAGCCCTGTGGGACACCACTTGTGACCGGCTTGGAGTCTGACATGGCGCCAGCTACTGTAACCCTGTGGGTTCTGTCCTTTAGCCAGTTTGCAACCCATCTTGTGACATATGGGTTTACATTTAAGCTGGTAAGTTTCTCTATAATACCCGAGTGGGGTATTGTCGAAAGCTTTTGCAAGGTCAAGGTAGGCTGTATGGACTGCCTTTCCCTCATCAGTGGCCTTGGTGACTGTTTCGAAGAAGTCAACCAAGTTCAAAAGGCATGATCTGCCTTTGACAAAGCCAAACTGGGTTGGGTCCAATGTCTGCAAGTCCCCTATGTCTTTGTTTGTCTTTGGCAAAAACCCAGAAGAAATAGCAAATAATTTCAATTCTTTCTTTACTGAGACTATTCAGTCTTTAGCCAACCAACTACCCCTCTCCTCCTCTTCTCTTAAAAACACCGCAGTAAAATCACTTCCCTGTTTTACCTTTCAGCCCATCCCTACATCCTTTATCAGAGCCTTACTGAAGAAACTAAAAGCAACTACCCTCTCTGCAGACCTACTTCCGGCTGCATACCTGCAAATAGCTGCAGATGTTATAGCCTACCCTATATCTATTCTAATCAAAAGAGCCATAACCGAGGCCACAATCCCCTCTAAATGGAAAATATCTTGTCATTCCGCTCCATAAAGGTGGTGCCTCCACAGAATTATCAAATTACAGACTAATAGCCATACCGTCACCGCTTTCCAAAATTATGGAAAGATGTGTCCATAAACAACTTATTCATGATCTTACCCAGAACAGTCTGTTGACCAATTCCCAGCATGGTTTCAGACCTCACCATAGTACGACTACAGCTCTCCTCTCCTTTACTGATGCAATTAACCAAAACCGGAACAATAAAAAAATATCTTCTGCCCTCTTTCTGGACCTGTCAAAGGCCTTTGACATGGTAAACCACCAGTTACTTCTCCATACATTGGAATCCCTTTACCTATATTGCTCAGCCCTCAAATTGTTCCATGCTTACCTCTCTGGAAAACAACAAGCAGTCCAGTGGCACAATAAGCTCTCACACCTGTTACCTAATACCATAGGTGTTCCCCCAGGCTCTTTTCTAGGACCCCTTCTTTTTTCAGTCTTCATAAATGAACTACACTCTGTCATCCCCGAAGCCACCTGTATCCAATATACAGATGACTCAACCCTAATATGTTCAGATGTCTCTCTATCCAGTTTACAAGTAGCCACCCAACTCTGCTTTACTACAGTCGAAAAATGGCTTGCGGAGCGTAAACTCATCCTAAACCCAAACAAAACCAAATTGCTTCTCCTTTTCCCCACTCCTGCCCCTCCTTCTATACATCTCACTATTCAATCTAATAATGGAACCATCGTCTCACCTGACCCCTATACAAAACTGCTAGTTGTCATTGACAACAAACTTAGATTTGACATGCATATCAATCAAACCATTAAGGCTGTAAATAAGAAACTTGGATCCTTATACAGAATCAAGAACTTTCTTACCCCTTTTGCCAAATTAGCCATAGCCCGTACTCGCCTTCTTTCTACTCTCCTATATGCCTCTCCTGTTCTTTCCTACCTTAACAAATGTGAATTGAACAAACTCTCTACTTATCACATAACCAGATATGTAACTGGATTGCCCTTTAGAACACATCACTGCCTTAATCTGAAAACACTTGACTGGTTAGAACTACCCAATCTTCTCAAGTTGAACCAACTCACAGAATCATTTAAAATCCTAAAACAACCTGAAAAAAACCCTGCTCTGAGTACAATAATTATTCCTTACTCTAATCTTAGCTGCCTTCGCTCCTCCAATAGACACCTTGTCCACACCACCAAATCCAACAATATGGGTGGTGAAGCTCTCTTTGCTAACACCACTGTAAAGCTATGGAATTCCCTCCCCAACAACTTTAGGCTAATTTCCTCCCTTGATCAATTTAAAAAAACTCAAACAATATTTTAAGGCGAAATGGCTCTGCCCATGCATATATCCAGATTAGATGCCCTCCGTAAAACAGAGGCCTCACTTTTCTCCATAGGACAACTTGAGAGGGGACCCTTAATCCAGTTGCCTACTATCTGCTCACCACGGTAACCATATTTTAATATCGGTCTCACTTTTTCTATTGCATTACTGTAATTGCACTAAGAACCCTAGTTAAACTGTTAGGTTATAGTAACTAAATTGTATGTAATTTTGTATTTTCCTATTTCTCCTTTCTGCTATTTTTATTTTGTATTACTATTTCACTTTTTTGTAACTATATTGTATCGTACCTTGTGGAGCTTTTCTCCCCGGTCCTCCGCTGAAAATGGACATGTATCCAGTCGGACTATCCCGGTCAACAAATGTAAAATAAATTTGAGTTCCATTATGATCCTCTCCATAGCTTTGCAGACCAGGCTTGTTAAGCTTATGGGGCGGTAATTACCAGGGTCCATAGAGGCACCGCCTTTGGAGTGGGACCACAGTTGCCGTACGCCACTCCTTGGGCACTTATCCTGTGGTAAGGCTAAGATTAAACAGCTGCCTTATGTGTGGGTTTAGTTCCTCATTGAGTTCGTGTAGCACACAGCCGGGGACACCATCCGGTCCCATTGATGCTGTGTTTTTAGCTTTAGAGAGAGCAGCTTTCATCTGCACATTGGAGATGTCTGGGAGGCTGCACTCCGCTGGGATAGTTATCTCTCCTTTTGGGGGGGAGAGGGGGGTGAAGTTTACACTGAACCTGTCTGCCAGTAAGTTGGTTATGTCTGTGGGTTCAGTGATTTTTGTATAATTTTGGACTAATTCTGAGTATATCTCGGAGTTTCCACCCAGGTTTCTAACAGCTGAAGAAGGCCTTATGATTGTCTTTTGAATCTATGGCAATTTTTCTCTCAAAGTTGGCCTTGGATGATTTTGAGTGCTCATATTTTTTTTACTAATCAAAGGTGTCTTCTCTTATGGATTTTGCTCTATCATGTAACAGCTTTCTCCTCTTGTTGTAAAGTTTATTTATGGCTGGGGTCCACCAAACTGGACGTTTGCCCTTGGTGGAAAGAGTCTTGGTTTTATTAGGGATTGCCTGATCCATGCAGTCCTGGAGGTGTTCGTAGAAGGCATTTATTAGGGCTTCCGCAGCTTGGGTTGTGGTTTCCACTGGCTCGGGGGCCTTGAAGGATACCACACCAGTCTTGAGTAGTGTGAAGTTTGCTTTAGAGAAGTTCTTCACTGTGGTCTTTTTTGTTTGGGGTGGGGGCGGGATGTGGATATCCAGTGAGATTAGTTTATGATCTGATCTCACCAATGAGGGATATACTTCCGGTGTGGAGCATTTTGTCCCCATGTTTGTGGTGATGAGATCTAGTATATTTTCTCCTCTTGTGGGAACGGTGACTAGTTGTTCCATGGCATTTGAATTTATGAACTCTAGGAACCTTTGGGCTAGAAAGTTTGGGCTTGAGTAATGTTCCCAGTCTATATTCGGGTAGTTGAAGTCACCCAATATAATGGTGTTTGGAGATAAATTTATACCCTCCAGTGTCTTCAGGAAGGCTGTGTGGGGTTCCTGAGTTTGAGAGGGTGGCCTTTAGCATGCTACAAATTGTAGAGCAGTTTTGCCTATGGTTAATTGCACTTGGATGGTTTCCAATGCTTCGTGTGTTGCCACCAACCTGGAGATGTGGGTATCCTTGATGAATATGGATACACCCCCTCCTTTTGTGGTGTGGTCCGGGTTTTGTGGCCGGAACGCATGATATGAGGTAAAACCTGATAGTGCCGGGGTGCTCTCAGGAGCCTTGAACCAGGTTTCTGTCACAGCACAGACATCTATGTTCTCCATACTGAGAAGGGCCTCGAGTGCGTGCATTTTGAGATTTAGACTTCTGGCATTGAGCAGCATTACCCTTAGTTTCTTCCAATTTTTGTTTTCTAGGGTGGTAGGTTTAGAATTTGAGCCTTGTGACCTTAAGTGTATTTTGTAACCTTTATAGTATTGCATTGCTTTTGGAGCTTTTCTCCCCGGCCCACCCCTGAAAATGGGCACTTCTTGGCTCAGTGGACTTCCCCGTTAATCAAACTGAAAATAAATAAAAATTGATTAAGCTAACTGGCTACCTGTGAAACTACTTACTAACTTTTTACTTGCCTCCCCACTATTTAAACTAGTCAAGAATGACACCTTCCCTCCACTAGCTTTTAGACTATTGAGATGCACCAACATACAACCTTAGAGATCTTAACCAGTCATGTCTTCTCCAAACCGCCCAAACTAGGCTTTGCTGCACAGACACTTTCTTGGTCCTTGGTCCCAAACTATTGGAGTTTCCCTTTTCTTAAAGATCATTTCTCTTGCTCCACTTTCCATTCACAAATAACATTCCTAGACTCTAGGAAAATGCAACTGCTCTCTATGGTCACATGTAACTTACCATGTTAAGCTGTCTATCTCTCCTTCATTCTTGCTGGATGTGTTTGGAGCCGATCCTTGGCTCCGACTCTGCCTTTTACTAAAGCTCAAGAGCTATTTACTGGCTGGAGTCCTCCCCTTATCCCACAATGCTAGGCGTCTGATATCCAGATCTCGTTTGCCACTTTAGCTACGAGGTTGCATTTTTTACCGGCTCCAGGTCGTATAATTCTTTTACTACTTTTTTACTGTCAGTTATTAAGTTTAGATTTTCTTCTTAGTTTTATTAGATCGTGTAACCCCTTTAGACCCCACTTAGGATCTCCTTTTTTCTGTTAGATTTATCCCCCCCCCCCTTTGGGGTAGTGGTTAGGCCTGTCTCTCTTTATAGAATTGTTTTGTGTGTGTGTGTATATATATATATATATATATATATATATATATATATATATATATATATATATATAATGTGTGTGTATATAACATTTTTGTTACTTTTTTTGTTTAACTGTTGTAGTACAGGTTTTGTATTTAGTTCTAGTGCATGTCTGTTTAGTGTTTTAAGCACTAGTTTAACTTCCCTTGGTATCTCTTCAGTCATGTCTAAAGTTACCAAGGTTTCAAGAATTGTGACTCGTGCTGTCAGATGTCTGACGGTCTGTCACACTTGTGTTTGTTTGGGCCCCATACACCTGCAGGACTCCTGTTCGGTCTGTTGGTCTGTCATGCTTTCAGTCCGAGAGTCCTGCAGGAGTGTAGGAATAAAACTCATTTTGAGAGGCTTGTTAAAGCCTGAAGGATCCCCGGCTAAGCCTTCGGGGAAATCCTTAAAGCCCGCCAAACTGTCTGCTCCCTGTTTGGAGTAGACGCCAAGCGGAGCTTCTGCCTCTTCTGTTCCGGCCGGAACCAACACTTTGAGACCTCAGTCGGCTCCGAATTTGCTATCTGAGCCTTCTCTGAGACTAAAGCGTTTGAGATCCCCCTCTTTAGAGTCCATTTGCTCGGCTCCCAGGTCCCCATTACTACAATCGGAGTAGAGCCAAAGATCCTATTCCTCTCGGTCCTCCAGGCTATCTGACCATGACTTGGAGGGATGTCAGTAGGCTCCTTAAGTCACCGGCACTGGCCAAAATGTTGACTAGCCCTTCTCAACAGACTGTGGCTATCCCTGTTTCTTCAACAGTTCCTCCGACTCAACTACCATGTTCGAAGCCGGAGATTGTTGGGGATCGAATCATCGGAGCCGATACCCCACCCTTCGGCTCCTTAGTCTGCTCCTATCTTTTCATTTCCTCCTTGGAGGGATCCGGGCGCAGAGACTTCTTCGTCTGCTCCGAGGGGGCGAGTGGCATCGGACCCTTGTCCGACCCCGTTCTCCTTCTGTGTCTCGGCACAGGTGAGCTCTGCCCTGACTTCGGTGTTGGAGCCGTCCCTCTCGGTGCCTGGAGGGTTTCACGTCTCTTCAGAGCTGGGACCCTCTTCTCTGCCTGATGGTGGCACCTTTGAGGTCATGAGGAGTGTGCTGACTCCGGTGTCGGCTCCGCGATCGACCCCTTTGGCTCCTCCCCCATGGTGCCTGCATCAGTCTGTCCATCCTCCTGACCCCAAGCGTGGAGAACAAGTGGTCTATTTGGATGCGTTTGGTTCTCGTTCTTCCACCTCCTGGGTGTGTCTGCCTTTCGACCCACTCATGGAAGTAGTGGCTCAGAAGGTGTGGATGGCCCCGGGCACAGTGGAACCAACTCCCCGCAGGCTTACTAAATTCATTACAGCCCCGTCCGACAGTTTTTTTACAAATGGTGTCCCTGTTGATGCCATGGTGGTTGCAGCAGCCAGTAAGGAGTTGGCTGACCCTTCAGTGGCTGTCCATCCACCTAATAAAGAATCTAGGACAATGGACAGGTACGGGAAGCGGATGTTCTCTTCAGTGACCTATTTCATGCTGTTGCTGAGCTATCTGCCATTTCACCCGCCTTCAGAGAGATCTCCTTAAGGAACTGGGTGATACCCTTCAGGATCCATCTTCTGCAGGGTCTCAGGAAAAGATAAACTCCCAGCTGGCGACCCTTAATTCTGTAGTAAACTCCTCCATGCGGCTCATTTCTTATGCAGCTGATTGGGTGAGTAGAGCCGCAGGCACAGGCGTGGCTTTGAGAAGACGTGCTTGGATGCGGTTATGTAACTTTGCCGACCCCTTTAAGGCATCTTTCACCAATACCCCTTTCGATGGATCGGCTTTGTTTGGACCACAGGTGAAGGATACCCTTACCAGGTGTGAGCAGGAAGGCAAGGCTCTCTGCCATGCGAGTCAATTTTTTCTACTCTTTCTGGACCATACCCTTAAGGTCAGAAGAGTGGGAAAATGTAGTTTCGCATACCTCAAGGAGTCTTACCCGACACGCGAGTTTCCCTTCAGGGGCAGAGGAGGGCACAGACACCACCAGAGGGGCAGAGGGGGTCAGCAAAAATCAGGGTAGCAGGGAATCTTTTTCTGACAAACCCTTTCAGCACCCCTGAGGGGCTGCCAGACTGTCCACTCTCTGCCTGGCAAATCCTCACACAAGACAAATGGGTACAGTCTCTCATATTGGAGGGTTACAAAATCCCCTTGTCCACACCCCCATGCAAACAAACAGGTCCCTTCCAGATGTTCCACCCGGTCTAAAGGAACAAGCAGTACTAGAAATTTCAAAACTGCTAGAAAAAGCAGCCATCCAGCCAGTCCCAGCAGACCAGCAAGGATCTGACATTTACTCAAAGTTCTTTTTGGTACCAAAGAAAAAAGGGGACTGGAGACCCATTTTGGATCTCAGCAGGTTAAACAAATCTGTTCAAAGAACGAAGTTCTGGATGGTCACGCTTTAGTCCATTCGATCCTTTTTGGGTTCAGACTTTTGGATGTGTTCCATAGACCTTCAGGATGCGTACTACCATATCAGAATGAACAGACACTCCAGGAGGTTTCTCTGCTTCCGGCTGGGAGCCAGTCACTATCAATTCAGAGCCCTGCCCTTTGGTCTCACCACAGCCCCCAGTGTGTTCACCAAATGCATGGCAGTGGTTACGGCTCACCTGAGATGGTGAGGATTCTAGGTGTTTCCATATCTAGACTACTGGCTCCCAACTGCTTCCACCAGGCATCAGCTAATCAGAGCCAGGGATTATACCATCCAAACTTGCTCAGAGCTTGGTATCTCCATAAAGTTTGAAAAGTCTGCGTTGTCGCCTTATCAATCTATAACCTTTATAGGCGCCATATTAAATACAAAAGAACTGTCAGCAAAACTGCCATTACAAAGATAATTAGACATTCGCCGACATGTTCAAACATTACTACATTGCAAGAGAATTCAGGCCAGATTTGTACTGAACCTTGGGTCTCATGGCAGCAGCAATCACATTTCTTCCCCTGGCTCGTTTTCACATGCGGATTCTTCAATGGATGCTTTTTACCCAGTAGTCTTTTCAACAGCTTCCGATATCTCACAACATAATCACCCAATCATGCAAAGACCACCTTTCTTGGTGGATTGTCTCCCCCCAAGTTTTTCAGGGCAGACCATTTGTACTTCCTCCTCTGGTTGCCACTGTGACAACAGATGCCTCCCTGATCGGGTGGGGGGGGGGCATTTTAAGGGCAGGGCTGTCCAGGGCACTTGGCAACCCCTAGAGTACCATCTGCACATAAACGTCTTGGAGATGAGAGCAGTACTTTTAGCGTTGCAAGCTCTTCAGGACTCTCTACCTACCGGGACTGTTGCAGTTCAGACGGACAATAGTCGGTAGTGTGGTACATCAACAATTAGGGCAGAATGAGGTCCTATCCCTTATGTCGAGAAGCACTCAGACTCTGGCAGTGGGCGATCTCAACTGTTTCTGATGGCAACGCACATCCCCAGGAAGTCTAATGTTATAGCGGACAGGCTAAGCAGAGCAATTCTTATGTCACACGAGTGGTCTCAATTAGTTAGTAGCGGACAAAATTTTCCGCAGATGGGGTCAACCTTGTGACCTTTTTGCAACCCCTCTCAACAGCAAGTGCAGCGACTTCTTCACTCTCTTCCCCCTCCCAGGCCATTCCCCCAGAGATGCTCTAGTTCATGATTGGCCCTGGGGCCTGCTCTATGCATTCCTTCCTTTTCCCTTAATTCCAAAACTGATTCAGAAAGCGACCGCTTTGGGATCCAGGCTGATTCTCATTGCTCCTTACTGGCCTCGACAAATTTGGTTCCCATTCCTGCATAGTCACCTGCTGGAGAAGCCCTGGAATCTGGACCCAGTGCCAGATCTCTTGATCCATCAGTTGGGCGGGCTGCACCAATCCCTTCAGTCTCTCAACCTCACAGCTTGATTGCTCCACTTCCAACCTTAGCCAGGCTTCCATATATTTCTCAGCCAGTGCATGAAATCCTACTTTCTTTGCAATAATCTTCTACTAGGAAGACTTATGCTAGTAAGTGGAAACTTTTTTCCTTCTGGGCAGAGGCTAGAAAGTTAGACCCCTTTACAGCCCCTGTCCATAATGTTTTAGATTTTTTGGCGTAAATTTTTCAAGCAGGTTCCTCAGCTGCCACCATTAGGGTACAATTGGCTGCTATCGCAAATTTTCACGTTGGCCTATCAGTCCAGTATCATGTCCCACAAACTTTGTAAGGCCTTTCTTAAAGGGACTACGTTACTTAGACCCCCGGTTAAAGATTCCTCCCTCCTCCATGGGATTTGAACTTGATATTAACTTCATTGATTCTCCCTCCTTTTGAACCTGCAGCTTCTTGTTCCTTAAAGTTACTCTCCTGGAAGACTCTTCTTAGTAGCCCTCACCTCGGCCAGAAGAGTATCAGAGCTTCAAGCCCTTTGTTTTCGCCCTCCATATCTTATTTTTCACAAAGAGTTCCACTCAGGACTAATCCTTCCTTTTTGCCCAAAATACCCTCAGACAAATCTCAATCAGGCTATTGATCTTCCTGTCTTTTTTCCTAATTATTCAAACAGCTGAACAAAAGTTACACTATTTGGACGTTCGCAGGCAGTTACGTTTTTATTTAGATAGGATCGAACAGACAAGAAAATCAGATCAACTCTTCCTGTCCTATGCTGAGGGCAAGCAGGGCCTGCCAGTTTCTAAGGTAACCTTGTCCAGGTGGCTGGCCTCTATTACCTTGATCTTCCAACTGAGACATAAAGAACTTCCTTCAAAACCAAAAGCTTATTCCACCAGAGCATTGGCTACGTCTGTAGCTTTTCAGGCTAGACTTCCAATGGAATCTATTTGCTTTGCAGCAACATGGGCCACTCCTCATACCTTCATTTCTCTTTGCAAGTTGGATATGGCCTCCAGGAGTCAAGCTGATTTTGGTTCCACTGTGCTAGAGTCTGTTTCAATGAGCCACCCAGGGCTAAGGTGCTAAGGACGCTGTCCCATCCAGCAAGAATGAAGGTGACAGACTTCTTAACATTAAGAAGTTATGTACCTACCATAACGTTCCATGTTAGTTGTCTTCATCTCGCTTTCTTGTGTCCCACCCTCCATCCCCCTAGCCTGGTTAGGACTGAGAAGAATCCCTTTTGAGGCCTTCCTACGGTTGACCTTGTTTTTAGGTCACGTCCTCCTCTGTAGCACTGTAGGTAAACCTTTGGTGGGAACTAGTGTTTTTCCATGGTGTTAGCTTTTCCAAATGAGATCTGAATATCGGACGCCTAACATTGTGGGATAAGGGGAGGCCTTGAGCCGGTAAATAGCTCTCTAGCTTTAGTAAAAGGCCGAGTCTGAGCAGAGGATTGGCTCCGAACCCATCCAGCAAGAAAGAAGGCGAGATTGACTACTAACATGGAACGTTATGGTAGGTACATAACTTCTTATTCTCATCCCCTTCTGTCTGCATGCCTTACTCCCCTTCTATCTGCATGCCTCTGAAGCCCTCATGCCAGCTATATTCACTTTTGTCATTCTCTCTATATATAATGCATCTCTTCTGTGAGCTGTGACTGAAATGGGCTCCATGGAATCTGCTCCACCCTGGTTAATATGTTCAGAATAAAGTGGGTTGGGTACTGGTTGTTTGCAGTTAATGAAGTTCCAGTGTGCAGTTCATATTAGTGTGTTACAGTTTGAGGGAGGATATGACTAAGCGATAAGCTATACAGAAAGTTGAATCTTGAATGGGGAAAGTCGTTCATGTATTGGAATTTGTTGAAACTGTCTTTTCCGTAGGCATTTTTTGGAGGAGCATGGTATTGTTGCAGAGGTATCTTTGGCTTCAACAATTAAACCTTCTGTAATTATGCCATGGATGATTCATACTAGTGCATCTATGCTGGTTTATGGGTAGATGTCTGTTTTCACTTGCCTATGTGTAGGCTGCTGATACCTTATTGGTTCCCAGAGGGCTTCATCCCTCTGTATCCTTGCAGTAGATATCCATTTTGAAGGCACTCCCAAGCCTAGATCATGGTTTGACCTTTAAAAGGTGCTGTGAGCAGTTTTCTCAGATGACTACATTTGGTAGGGTTCTACGTTTTATTCGTTTTCCTCTGCAGGCAGGAGTGCTGAATGAGATTAGCATCATTCATTCCGCAAGATTTTGCGGGTAACTTGTGGGTAGTGGATTCACTGTCCTCTGGTCTTGTTGGCTAGATTGCAATATTGGGCAATGTGGACATCTGAATAAAATGCTGCCTTCGAAAGTCTGCCGCCTGTCTAATGACAGTGTAAGGATTGTGCTGCTTTGTCTTGCAGGCAGTTTCTTTTAATCAGTAAGGGTGGAATTGATTTGTCTTAAAAAAAAAATCTCGTTTTTGTGATATTAAAGATGTGGATTAGATTGTCTTTACATCCCCTTGGTAAGGGGTTTGTGTTGTAACCATGGATATAATAGGTATTAGAATTACAGTACACAAATGTAACCTGTAACCATTGTGTTGACAGCTGAAATGTAGTGTGCCCATCAGCTCCTGTTCTGTCATGTGACTAAGTGATGCTGTATCAGTAAGTTCATGTCTGCCTTTCAGGTAACTCTGGTGTGGTCCTGTCTGTAGAAGAGGTGGAGGCTAAACTGAAAAACTTGATGGTAGAGCCAGATGGCAAAAATGCAACTGCGTTTATGGTGGAGCAGCTGGAAGAGAGGTTTGCAAGTGTGTCAAATGGCAGGGCTCCCTGGAAGCGGGATAATGACATGTCCGCATTCAACAAGCTGGTGAGCAGCATGAAGGCCAGTGGTACACTTCCAACCCAGCCCAAAAGTAATGTAAGTAATCTACTGTGGATTGGTGGTGTAAGGTGAGCTTTACTACAACCATGACAGCAGAACGAAGATCAGTAAGTGTGGGGTGCCTGTACTCCATGCATGCTTCGTTTACTGAGGTAGATTTTTAAAACTGGTTCCAGTTAGAGTACTAACGACCTGTTACAGAAGTAACTGTTTTTGCTGGAGTTAGAAGTGGAAGAACTGACTTATTTCATAGCTGTCTGTCGTTGATACAGTTGAGCTGCTAATTGTCTTCCATTACCATATTTAGTGATGGGCATGAACAGGCTTAATAAATACTTTAAATATGCTACATTTAGTTACCCAGCTTCTGAAGGAGTCCATGTACATTAACTTATTGCTACCATTTGGCAAGTATTTCTTCTGTAGTCTGAAATCATGTTACTTTTTACAATACTTGAAGCTATAAAGCTGATTTTTCAATCAAAGCAGGGTGTGGACCCTGATTAAGTGTCTAGTACAAAACATGTTGCTGTACGTCATTCTCCAAACAGGTGTACCCTTCCTTTTTAACTTGGTTTGTAAGTTTGCTTATTGTATGTCCTAAGATGTATGTGTGTGAAGTTTGACTGTTTTCTAGCAGGTGGTAAGAAGGGTGCCGTAGGGGTGGAGTGGATTTGTTGAATAATCTTTTGCTGTTGAGTCAATGTAGTACCACTTGGCTTGTGCCAGGCAGAGTGAGCATTCTTGTAGGCCAGAACATAATGTCTGAAGTTCTGTCTCATATTGGCAAACTTCTTTTAAGGCATTCTGTTCTTGGGGTTCTGGCCATTTTCTTTACAGTATTTTCTAGCATATGCCTGGCATCGATTTAAGTGTCTACCTTCCAGTTTATTCTATTGGACATTGGTCATGCCTGATTTTAAATTTCTGTAATTTGAAAGAATGCTAAATGTTTGAAAGCAATGTAATCTGTTTCTGAAGTCTGCTATAGCTGTTCACTGGGCAATTCCAAAGATCTGGTTTTGGAGTAATAGTTCTCCTGAAGGGGAGTGGCATGCACAAGTCTGTACAGGCACAGTATAAGGAAATGATCCCTAATTTTTGCCACTTGCATAAGTTTTTGATTGGGTAAGTGTCTCAGTCATTTGAGAGGTTGTATTGAATGCACACTTTTGAGAGGCTGTAGTCTGTACTTTCACGTGAGCAAAATTTTTTGAGGTCCAGTCCTAGCCCTTGTGAGACTCTACATGGGTGGCATGTTGATTATAAGTAAGGCTGCTGGTGTGTGAAAGCAGTGGTTGTAAGGACTTTGGTGTTGGGTACTTATTCATTGGTTAAGATTGCCACTTTTCAGTCCGCCCTCCTTATCACTGAAGCGTTTTTCATTCCATTGTGGCAAACTGTGGGAAAGGGAGTTTTCCTGTGTGCTATTGTTTATTAACTTGGGGAATGGCAGCGGCTGAACCCAGTTGTGGCTGGATGACTGTATTGTAAGTTTTCCCCTTTTAGTGGCTTTCACCTAACTTGGATGCTACCGTTTGGTGCCTTTTCTTTGCTGGTTTTGATGGGCTATTTTTGCTTGTGCATACTGAATGCTTTTTCCTTTTGTCTTTATATAGCAAAGTGAGAATCATGTAGTGCCATCCGTTCTTGAAGGCCCTTCACAGCACCCTTTGCCAAAGAATATCTTGCAGGTATGCATTTCAGACATTTAACATACTTTAATAATCTTGGGGTACACTAACTAGGCTAAGTACAATTTTAAAACAAGGCTGTGTAGTCAGACTGCAAATCTGCAGTAGGTTGCATTAGTAGCATGGTGTAGTGCGTGTAGGACTATAGTATGCAAAGATCTGTTATGTAGCTTGTCTGAGTCGGCCAGTCTGAGCTGCAATGTAGTTTCCCATTGCCAGGTAGTAGCACTTTCCTAGTTAAGTCGTATGTGTGGAGTGATACGTCCATGCTGGTTTATACTCAGCTAGTGTGATTTCTCTGATCACTGGACTAGTCTGTTGCAGATGGCATTGTATGGTAGCTAACAAATCCTGTTCTGTGGCATCAATGGCTCGACAGCTTGACTGACAGCGTACTATGGCTGACTATAGGCTGGTGTTTTTTTTGTGGTACTACAGATCACTGTTTGCATTTGGGATACATGTTTAAAACCATTGGGATTTGTCTACTGTACTGCCCTCTGGTAACTATGCTGGCCATGGTGCAGTACAATGCATGTTACTTATTGCTCTTGCTGATCATTCCATTTAAGACTTCTCTTTGTGGCTGTACTAGTACATAGGCAAACCTGTGGTGTTGGCAGTGTGCCTCCCAACCCTATGTTTATGTATTTTACATGTATTTTACATGTATTTTACATTTGTTGACCGGGCTAGTCTAACTGGATATATGTCCATTTTCAGTAGAGGCCCAGGGAGAAAAGCTCCACATAAGCAAAATATTAGCAACTACTGGTACAAATAAGTAAAAACAAGTAACAAATTTTGGTGCAGTACTATTTTAAGGTGAAGAATACAAATGTTTTCTATACATAAGAGTGTTAAAGTAGCAGAATAATAAGAAAAAGATTACACAAATTTGAAGTGGTGCACTATTAAAGAGAAATATAAAAAAAATACAGTAGCAAATATTACAGCTCCAGGTACAGTATTAAGCAGCGAGTCATCCCATTATCCTATAGTAGCATAGCAACTTTAAGGCAGCATGAAATAAGAAATAAAATGAAAGTCTGTAAAGATCTTTATATGCGATAGCAAGTTAATGCTGCAAGCAGCAATCTATGCAAGTGTGAAGTTAGTAGAAGATCGAGTGTGAGAGAGAGTTGTAGAGACTAAAAATTAGAGTAGGTAGGTCTACTCTCTAAGGCATAGAGAGAACTGGAATTAAATTGCAAAAGGTTATGTAGGTAGGATTCAGAGAAAGTGGTGGAGGGATTAGTCTGGGTTACTACATGGGCATAACCAGTGGTTAATAAGGTATTCTCTGAGTTGTTTTTTGAACAGTTTTGCTGAGGAGAGAGATGAGTTTCATGGGAAGCAGGTTCCAGGATTTGCCAACAGTGTTGGCAGAGAATCACCGGCCTCATTTTTGGATTTGACTGTAGATACTAGTACTTTATTGGCTGAGCAAAGGGTTGTCAAATTACTGTAGGGGGTAAGGAGGCTATTAAGTATAGGAGTATTTTTAGGAAGCTAGAGGATCTTATGGGCAATAATAAGTTGAAACTGAAGTTGATTATGAAGTTCTGGCCAACCTAGGTTTTTAAGGTTTTGACAGTGGTGAGTTCTCTGAGGAACCAGTAGCAAATCTGGCAATATTGTTATAGGAGGTGGCTAGTTTGCTAAGGTTGTGTTTTGATAGGTTGGTATAAATGGGAGAGGCATAGAGGAGTGTGGAAATTAGATGGGTGTGGGCAATAGTGGTTCTACCTGTTGGAGTTAGGAAGGGTTTAATTCTATAGAGGGGGCCTAATTTTTTGTTTACTGTTTTTATTGTGTTAATGTGTGTCAAAGCTAAGACTATGGTCTATTATTACCCCTAAGAGCTTGGTAGTTGGGTTGGGAGATGTAATGATGCCATCATTGGATAAAACTGAAGTCAGTTGGGGGGGACCTTAGAGTGGGCGTGAAGAGCAGTAGTTTTGTCTTTTTAGGATTCAGGAGGAGGCTATGCTGTAGGAACCATTTTTCTACTGTGTTAAGCACTGTTTGGGTAATGGACTGAAGTTGTGGTGCAGAGGTAGCTGAGCATATTGGTGTGGAGTCGTCAGCTTATTGGATACATGTTTGAGGAATGATTAGATTAGGATCATTGATGAAAATTGAGAAAAGGAGAGGGCCCAAGATAGAACCTTGGAGGACTCCCAGGGTAATAGGAAGGTGAGAGGATAGATTATTTTCCCAAAGCACTGCCTGTTGCCTATTTTCAAGGTAGGATCTAAACCATTGTAAAGCCTGTGTATCTAGAGAGACTTGAGTATGTTAAAGAGCAGTTGATGGTTGACAATATCAAAGGCTTTTGAAAGGTCAGAGTGCTGAGGGTAGTGTTTGGGTTATTGTTAATACAGTCGGAAAAGGGTAAGACGGCTGTGTTGGTACTATGGTGAGGCCTAAAGCTGTGCTGACAATTAGCAAGTAAGATGTTCATCGTGTTTCACTGTTGCAGTCATTACACTTGGGTTATCCTGCTGGCAGGCTACCCGCAGTCAGCCTGAATTCCGAAGTCCTGGTCCGGTTTCGGTTGCTGTCTCCTCTTCCCTGACGTCAGTGCGCCAGGTGTATACAAGATGCAGCAGACGCCATTTTCTTCAGTCTTTCTTGCCCCGCTGTGCCCGAAGCAAAAGCAGTTTGCAAGTGCCGGTCGGCAGACTCCTGAGATTTTCGAAATCTAATTTCAGATCCGAATTTTTCAGTAAAGCTAAGTACCCCATTGGGGAAACCTTTTTCTTGCTCCAGACATATGTCGGAAAAAGTTAACAATTGTATTTCTTGTGGGAAGCAAATGCCTCATAAGGATTTTCATTCTTACTCTATTCCTTGCCTAGGCCCTGACCATGACGTTGCTAGCTGTCTGTTTTGTGCTAGATTTAACCAACGCACTATTAAGCGTCTGTACGATTTTGCTTTTCGTTACTTTGGCCGAAGGTTTAATTATATATTGCTGTCAGAACAGTTGACTACTGGAAGCAAGGAAAAGGACAGGCATCAGAGGTCCAAAACCGGCGAGGCCTCCGCTAGGCCAGTCGCCGGTTCTCAGTGAGTTGCTTTCGCAGCCCCTGACACCTGCTACCTCAGCCACAGGCTGCTTCTGACTCCCCACATGCAGGCATCTAGGCCTCTGGATGCTCAAGGTATTGGACACTCGGAAACTATTCCCTCAGATGGGTCCGGAGCCGCTGAGCAGGCATCGGCTTCTGAGGGTGTTTTCAGACCTACACAAATTATATGTCAAGCCAACTTCAGCTTACAAGGCAAAGACTAAAACAGCTTTAAAGACAAACAAGTACAGCATTCTCCTGGACAGACTTCCATGCCTAAGAAACAGATGCTTAAAATGGCCGAAGACCTAATTACATTGATCAGGGGTTCCCATCCCCCTCCTAAGAGGGCCTAGGCAAGACACAGAAGGATTCTTCTGATCAGGTTTCCATTTCCTCTGACTCTTCAGAACAGGGGATACTCTCTGCCTCCTTATGAGGATTCTGATGCTGAAGAATCTATTCCTTCAGCCTCTTCTGAGGATTCTTTTGGGCAAACACTGCATACCATGCAGGAGCATTTTCATTGCGAGAGCCAGGATTACTCACTCTAAGAAAAGGCTCAGACTGACTTTTGCTGCCTCAGCACAGACCTCTTGCTATTCCACCTGTTCTAGACATTGTAGATGTATTTTCAGAGTCCGTCCTGTCTCCTGACTCTTTAGCCCCTGCACCTGTTAAGCCAGATACTACAGGGTTCCAGATTCTCAAACTTCTATATAAAAATCCTGCTGCTGACCCAGAAACTATATCTCAGGGTCCCAAAGGGGTCAAGGCTTCCACTGCAAAAAAAACCCTGTCCCCTCTGATAGGGATTCTTGGGCACTGGGCAGATAGGGTAAAAAGTTTACACTTGTGCTACCTTGGCTGTAAGGGCTTTAAATTGTCAGTTTCATATGCTTAAATATCAGCAGTACTTAATGTCACTGCTAAAACAGAAAATGTTGACAAATTCTGAATGTTCTGAAAACAAGGAAATGCAGGATTTATTGCATGCAGTTGAACAAGTGGGAAAGCATACTTTTCAATGTGGTTTTGATTCACTGGAGGTCTCTTGCAGGGCCGCTGTTACAGGTTCTGTCAGTAGAAGGCATGCTTGGTTAAAGGAACAGAATCTGCCTGATCATGTTAAAGCAAAATTATTGGATGTTCTATTACAGCATGATACTTTGTTTGGTGTTAAGGCAGAAGAGTTGTTGAAGAAAATGGAGGATAAAGCGAAATCTATGCAGACAGTAAAGGATTTCTTACAGGTACAGCCACCCAGATTTAGCAGGAACTGGCCTAAGAATTGGTCCTTTCCAGTGTCAGGCCACAGAGGCAGATACAGACACCCTAGAGGCAGACCCCAGCCCCAAGGCTCGTACAGGCCTAAACAATGGGGTGCTTCTACCTCCAAAAGCAGAGAAGACATATCACAGCCATATAGGAAACAGTCCCAATGTCTTCCCTCTGCCAATGCCAAGCACTTACCTTTTGGCAGTACATTTAGGAGGAAAGCTAGCACTTTTTTTCACAAAATTGGCACATTATCACCCAGGACAAATGGGTCTTGAATATAGTCTCTCAGGGCTTACAGGTTCCACTTTCACACCCTTTCAAAGGCAAAAGGTATGCCAGACCTGCTACACAATCAATGGGCAGAGGCACAAAAACAAGTTTCGTCTCATGCACGAGGGCTATTCAGCGAGTGCCACAGCAAGAGCAGGGACAAGGATTTTACTAAAGACTTTTCTTGGTACTCAAAGGACAACGCATGGAGACCAGTACTGGAATTGTCTATTCTAAACACTTTTCTGGACGTTCCAAAATTCAGAATGTTGACTGCAGCAACTTCTGCCCATGCTGGGCAAGACGGCTTGGCTTGTAACTTTGGACCTCAGAGGCATACCTGCATGTCCCAATCAGACAATCTTGCAGAAGATACCTCAGATTCATAGCTGGCTCAATGCACTACCAATTCTCTGCACTGCCCTGTGGCTTATCTACTGCGCCCAGGGTCTTCACAAAATGCCTGGGACTAGTAATTGCATTTTGCAGATGGAGGAATTCAGATATATTCCTACTTGGAGATTCTTTGTTGTTTGCTTGAATAAGGCATTCTACTGAAGCATCCTGCGTTTGTAAAAAGATTACTAATTTGTCTAGGGTACACAGTAAACAAAAATAAATCAAAACTAGTACCCTCTCAAGAGATAATATTCCTGGGTGCAGGCTTAAATACAACTGCCCAGATGGCTTATCTCACGCCAGACAAAAAGGCAACAGACGTCTTACTTCGAAAAGATGGCAAAGACCCAGTTATCTGCAAGAAAAATTCTGTAGGCTTTGGGCTTCATGGCATCCTGCATTCTGCTAATTCCATATGCAAGACTGCTTATGAGGAAGCTACAATGTTATCTAAAAAGTGTTTGGACTCAACATTGCCACATCCTGGAAACATTAATTACCCTCATTCCCTGCCTGCAACAGGAGTTTTGATGGTGGGCACAGGCCTGTCACCACAGCAAGGGACAGCCATTCACTTTACCCACAGCCAGGCAGACACTAACAGATGCATCAGATTCTGCCTGGGGGCCCATATGGCAGGAAAGTGTATTCAGGGCACATGGCCCACAAGCCAAACGCATCTTCATATCAAAGAGATGCTATCTGTACAGAATGCCGTGACAGCCTTCAAGGATCTTTTTCATCCAGGACAACTGCTGATAGACTGACAATACTACAGTGATGTGATACATAAACAAGCAAGGAGGCACACATTCTTACCCCCACTGCAGACGAGCCTTGATTTTGTGGAACATAGCATTGACTTCTCAAGTACACCTGCAAGCACAATTCCTGTCAGGAAAGACAAATACTCTGGCAGATGAACTAAGCAGAAACCTTATGGATCCTCACGAGTGGAAACTAGATCCACAAATCTTCAGTATAAGGAAATGGGGATGCCCAGACATAGATCTATTTGCCTCCCCTCACAACTGCCAACTACAGAGATTTTGCACAAGGACTTATCACAAACAAGCATGGAAAGTGGATGCTCTGTCATTCAGCTGGAAAACCCTTACAGTATATGCCTTTCCTCCACTGCCTCTCCTCCCCAAGGTACTCCTAAAGGTCAGACAAGAGAAGCCAAAAATGATTGCCCCAGACTGGCCACGCCAGCACTGGTATCCAATCCTAAAGAGCTAGTCTCAAGGCCCAGCCTGGATATTACCTCAAATTCCTCATTTACTGACCCAACAAAACAATCAGATCCTGCACAGCCAACGCAGAACCCTAAACTTGGCTGCATGGCGGATAATGTAACCATTCAGAACGCACTTCTCTCTAAAGCAGTGCTGGATGTTATTTTAGAGGCCAGGAGGCCCAACACCAGAAAATCTTATGCAGAAAAATGGAAAAGATTCTCTGCTTGGAACAAGGCACAAGGAATTGACATGCTTGTACCAAATATTCTCCAGATTTTACAATACCTAACTGAGATGTTGGACAAAGGCCTATCCTCATCAGTTAAGATCCGTGCCTTTGCCATTTCAGCTCATTACAATACGGACCCACCTGCGGTAGCCTCACAGTAAGACGTCCCATTCGATTCTCAGCTAGAGCGTCTTCTGTGTGGAGATGTGCGTGAATGGGCGTACCTTCATTGAAGGTTGTGCGTCAGGGCTGGCAACTCTATGTAAAAATCTACTGCCAATCATTAGTGGACAGGAGTTTCCGCTGTGGCAATACCTTAACCGGGAAAAGCCGAAAGACGCAACAATACGGACCCACCTATTTTTTCACATCCACTGCTAAGGCAGTACCTCAGAGGGGCCAAAAACATAAGACCTCCAAGGAGAGCACAAATACCTGCATGGGACCTCAATTTTGTCTTGGAAAAGCTCACACTGCCTCCTTTTGATCTAACCAATACAGCTGAGATAAAATTCTTATGGAAAACAGCTCTGCTCCTAGCAGTAACTTCAGCAAGAAGAGTCTGAATTGCAGGCATTCATGGCTGTGGAACCTTTTATTTTCCATCCAGACAGGGTTTCTCTAAGGACAAACCCAACATTTATGCCTAAGGTAGTGTCCAGTGTGTCTTAACTAAACTATTCATTTGCCTACCTTTTATCCAAATCCACAGAGTAAAGGGGAGAGACTTCTGCATTCTTTGGACATAAACAGTTACGCTTCTGCTTGGACAAAACTAAAGCTTTCAGAAAGACTGAGCAACTTTTAGTGGCATATGCTGCAGGATCACAAGGAAAGGCCATCTCAAAGCAGACTATTTCAAAATGGATAGGCCACTGCATTTGTTTCTGCTATTCACAACATGGCAAATCAATGCCTAAGGGCATTAGGCCACATTCAACCAGAGCAGCAACCACTTCAGCAGCCTTTCTCAGGGGAGTACCAACCAAGGATATTTTGGAGGCTGCAAATTGGACTTCAGTGCACACTTTTACAAAGCACTACCACTTACCTATTTACTCTAAATCCAGAGCAGGCTTTGCCACTGCAGTTCTGCAGGGTCTCATAGCCACTCCTAATTCTATTTGGGCCCAGCCACCCAACCTCAGCTTTGGGATTCAACCCAAGTGCAATGACTGCAACAGTGAAACATTATGAACATAGTACAGTTGTGTACCTACCATAAATGTAGATGTTAGTGTATTCACTGTTGCAGTCCAGGTTACCCTCCCACCATCCCCCTTTTGTTGCCGGGACTTAGGTTGTATAGAATAGAGAAGTACAGCTATGTGGTGTATTTGCTTGTAGATTAAGGTAATGTTTGTTACTGCATACTTTTTTATAAGCAGAATTTTTAGCCTACCCTTTTGGGGGCACCTGACGTCTGGGACAAGAAACTGAAGAAAATGGTGTCTGCTGCATCTTTTATACCCCTTGGTGCACTGACGTCAGGGAAGAGGCGACAGCAATCGACGCCGGACCAGGACTTTGGAGTTCAGGCCGACTGCGGGTAGCCTGCCAGCAGGATGACCCAAGTGTAATGACTGCAACAGTGAATACACTAACCTCTACATTTATGGTAGGTACACAACTGTACTTTATTTTTCAATAGGTGGTCTAGTAGTTGGCGGTGGATACATTTTTCCATAATTTTGGCTAAAGGAGAGTGTAGAGCTATTGGCGGTAGAGAGTTCATGTGAGTTGCCCCCTTTGTGCAGTGGGATAATGTGGGAGACTTTCCAGATTGATGGGATTGTTTGTTCAGTAATGGTTCTATTTATAAGGATGGAAATAGGAAGGGCTACTCCAGCTGCAGCTTTCTGTAGATATTCTGCTGGTAAAAGGTCAGCTGAAGGGGTACAAGGTTTTAGTTTAAGATGAAGAGTGTAGATAAGGGATATATGGACTGGTTGTAAATGAAATGAGGGGGTTAAATTAGTCACGGAGGATAACAAATTTGAGCTAACAGGAGGTAGTGACTTGGCAAGACTTTGGACTGCTTCAGTAAAGAAGGTATTAAAGGCATTTGCTATATGATTTGGAGCTTCAGAGGTGGCTCCTGTTGTGGTGGAAGTTTTGGAGTGACCTGGGGTGGAGGAGTCTGTTAATGCCTGCCCAGCACATATGAGGTGTGTATTGGTGGGCTTTCTGGTTTGTGGAAGAAGTTTCTTTTATCTAGAAGTACAGATTTTTTGGTAGCATTTCTTAACTGTCTAAATGTTAGATGATCAGCTGGAATGTTCATCGTGTTACACTGCTACAGTCATTACACTTGGGTTTTCCTGCCATCAGGCGATTCCCCAGTTGGCCTGAGTTCCAAAGTTTTGGTCCAGCATCTGTTGCTGTCGCCTTCTCCCTGACATCAGTGCGACAGGGGTATGTAAGATGCAGCAGACTCCATTTTCTTTAGTCTTTCTTGCCGCGTGGTGCCCGAAGCAAAAGCAGTTCACAAGTGCCGGTTGGAAGTCTCCTGAGATTTTCATTTCGAATCCAGAACCAAAGTCTTCTACAAAGCTAAGTACCCCATTGGGGAAACTTTCTTGCCTCAGACCGATGTCAGTAAAAGTTAGAAACTGTATTTCTTGTGGGAAGCAAATACCTTAAGGATTTCCATTCCTATTGTATCCCATGCCTAGGCCCAGACCACGATGTCACTGGCTGTCGGTTTTGTGCTAAGTTTAACAAGCGCACTATTAAACATCAGATTTTGCTCGACATTATTTTGGTAGAAAATTCAATTATACCATGCCGTTGGAACTTCTGACGACCGGAATACACAAAAAGCGTAAAGACAAGAATAGGTATCCAAGGCCTAAAACTGACTAAGCCTCTTCTAGGCCAGTCGCCGGTTCTCTGGTTTTCAGCGAAGTGCCTTCGCAGCCTCTGACAACTGCTTCTGTAGAACCACAGGCCGCCTCTGACTCCCACGTGGAGATGGCTGGGCCTTCTGACGCACAAGTTATTCAGACTACCGAGACTCTACTTTCAGAGGGATCTGGAGTAGCTGAGCAACCCACAGCTTCAGAGAGCATCTTCAGACCTACTCAGTTAAGCATTAAACCCTCAGCTAAGTCTAAGCCTCCTTTAAAATCTAAGAAACAAATACAGCATTCTCCAGGATAGGCCTCCATGCCTAAGAATCAAATGCTCAAAATGGCCGAAGACCTAATCACTCTGATCAGGGGGTCCCATCCCCCTCCTGATAAAAGGCCTAGACAGGATGTAGACTGACTCATCCGACCAGGTGTCCATCTCTTCTGATTCATCCTCAGACCTAGGATACTCTTTACCCCCTTATGAGGATTCTGATGCTGAGGAATCCAATTCAATCAGCCTCTCCACCTGAGGACTACTCCTTTGGGGAAACCCTACATACCATGAGGGAGCATTTCCACTGGGAAGGCCAGGATTACTCAATCCAAGAAAAGGCTCAGACTTTCTTTTATTTACCTCAACACAGACCCCTTGCTATTCCGCCATTGTTAGATATTGTGGATGATGTGTATACTGAATCCAGCTTAAATCCCGATTCCTTACCTCCTGCCACTGTTAAACCTGACAGATACTACAGAGTCCCTGACTCGCACAAATTTTTGTATAAAAGCCCTGTAGCTGACCTTGAAACTATTTCTCAGGGACCCAAAGGAGTTGAGGCGTCGTCATCCAAGAATCCAGTTCTCTGACAGATTCCAGAGCATAAGATAGATGGGGAAAGAAAGTATATACGTCTGCAACTTTAGCATTGAGAGCCTTAAATTTCTAATTTCACATGCTAAAATAGCAGCAATTTTTACTGTCTCAGTTAAAACAGAAAATGCTTCCAGAATCAGATCCTCCTAATTTTAAAGAAATGCAGGATTTATTGCATGCAGCTGAACAAGTGGGAAAGCATACTTTGCAATGTGGTTTTGATTCTCTAGAGGCCTCCTGCAGAGCAGCAGTTACAGGCTGTGTCATTAGAAGACATGCTTTGTTAAAAGAACATACGTTACCAGATCATGTTAAAGCAAAATTATTGGATGCACCTTTGCAGCAAGATGTGTTTGTAGTTGAGGCAGAGGAGGTATTAAAGCAAATGGAGGATAAGGCAAAATCTATGCAAACGGTGAATGATTTCTTACAGGTTCAGCCTCTTAGATTTAGTAGAATCTGGCCAGCTAAGAATTGGTCCTTTCCAATTAGACATACCTCAAAGGGGAAGATACAGACGTCCAAGAGGTAGAGGTCAAACAAGGCCCTTATAGACCTCGACAGTGGCTTGCATCAGGCCATAAAGAAGGGGAAGACTGGCCCCAACCATATAAAAAGCAGCTCCAATGACTTCCCACTACAGCTGCCAAACAAATCCCTCTTGGCAGCCCCCTTGGGAGGAAAACTGTCACTCTTCTACCACAATTGGCAAATGATCACCAAAGTCAAATGGGTTCTCAACATTGTTTTTCAAGGTTACAGGTTCTACTTTCACACTCTGCCGTGGTTAAAAGGAATGCCAAATCTGCCACCAAATCAATGGGCAGAGGCTCAAAAACAAATTACAGCACTCATGGATACGAGAGCTATTCAGAAGGTACCATCACAGGAGCAAGGACAAGGATTTTACTCAGACTCTTTCTGGTACCCAGAAAGGCCAAAGCCTGGAGGCCCATTCTGGATCTTTCATCTCTAAACACTTACCAGGATGTTCCAAAAGTCAAAATGTTGACATTACAGCAGCTTCTTCCCATGCTGGGCAAGAAAGCTTGGCTCGTGACTTTGGACCTCAAGGAGGCATACCTGTATGTCCCTATCAGACAAAACTGCAGAAGATGCCTCTCGTAGCTGGTTCAATGCACTACCAATTCTCTGCACTGCCCTTTGGCTTATCTACTGCGCCCAGGGTCTTCACAAAGTGCCTGGGACCAGTAATTGCATTTTGCAGAAAGGAATTCAAATTTATCCATACCTGGATGACTGCCTGATTCAAGCAGAGAGCAAGGGCATTCTTCTTAAGCATCTGGCATTTGTAAAAAAAAAAAGTTAAGTTGCCTGGGGCACACAGTAAATGAAAAGAAATCAAAACTAGTGCCCTCACAAGGAATTATATTCCTGGGCGCCAGCTTGAACACAACGGCCCAGATGGCTTGTTTCACGCCAGACAAGCAAAGACAACTGACTCGATACTTTCAATTGATGGCAATAAAGACCCAATTCCCTGCAAGAACAATTCTCCAGGCCTTGGGTTACATGGCATCCTGCATACTACTACCATATGCCAAACTGCATATGAGGAAACTACAGTGGTACCTAAAGAATGTATGGTCTCAACACTGTCAAAGTTTGGAAACAGTTATACCAGTAATTCCTTGCCTTTAACAGGAGTTTCAATGGTGGGCTCAAGCTTGTCACCTCAAGGGACAGCCTTTTACACAATCCACAGCCAGGCAAACACCGACAGTAGATGCATCGGATTACGCCTGGGGAGCACACATGGCGGGCAAATGTATTCAGGGCACGTGGCCCGCAGAACAAAGGCATCTTCACATCATTCAAAAAGATGCTAGCTGTACAAAATGCCCTTATAGCTTTCAAGGACCTGCTGCATCCAGGACAACTACTTATAAAGACAGACAACTACAGTTATGTGGTACATAAACAAGCAAGGGGGCACTCGCTCCTACTCCCTGTGCAGACAAGCCATGACCTTGTGGAACACTGCTATAAACCTTCAAGTTCATCTGCAAGCACAATTCCTGCCAGGAGAGAAAACACACTGGCAGACAACATAAGCAGAAACATCATGGATCCCCACGAATGGGAATTGAATCCACAAATATTCAGAATAACACAGACATGGTGGAGCCCGGACATAGATCTGTTTGCATCCCCAATAAACTGCCAGCTACAAAAATTCTGCACAAGGAGTTACCATCCACAAGCATGGAAAGTGGATGCCCTCTCAGCTGGGAGAACCTACAAGTATACGCTTTCCCACCGTAGTTGCCTAGTTTAGTACTAGGCTATCTGCCCTGGGGCATTTGTAAGTCTAGCCATAGTGATGAGGCTTTCTCCACCCCATGAAATGGTGCAAAAATGCACAGAATAGATTTAGAATACTGTGCCTCTGTCTGTTAGTGACACAATGAAGGTCCCTTTATATAATAGAATTAGTTTACTGTGCCCCTGTCTAGTAGTGACAGATGTGACCCCTGGGGTAAACTTACGGTCTCCCATCCACTCCTCAAGATTTCTCTTGAAGAGAGTCAATGAGGGGCTCTGCCTAACATGAACTGGGATCTTGTTCCAAAGCATGGGAAGCCTCTGGGTTATGAATCTATCCCTCCAGCATGTCCTATTCATACTTGTGCCGAGGTTTAAGTCTTCAGCTCTCGTGGTCCCGATGGATTTGGATTTTTTGAGGTGGAGCATGTCCATCGGTTCCTGATTGGACATGGCCTTGTACGTCAGGCAGAGATCACCTCTGAGCAGGCGGTATGCTACTGAACAGAGCTGGAGTTTCTTTAGTCTGGCAAAATAAGACATATGTTGGAGACCCTTGATCCTCTTGGTGAGCTACTTTTATGGTCTCTCCAGCTGTTGCAAATGCCAGGGGAGGTACATACCAAATGGGGCATTGTACTCCATCATGGGTCTGAGGGAGGAGTATAGGGGTACAATGACATCCTTGGATCTGGATGTGAATCCCTTCATAAGGTGTGTAAGGTAGAATGTTTTTCTAACCACTTTGGCAATGTGGGTATCAAATGAGAGGTCGCTATCGAATTGGGTCCCTAGGTCTGATTACTTTTTCCGTACTCTGTGGGTTGCTGTCTGTGATGATTTGTGGGTACTTTGTTTTTCCCAAAGGGGATGACTATACATTTTTTAGCATTTAGTTTAAGGCCATGACTCCGGCACCAGTTCATTTCTGTGAGGCCTTTTTTGTAGGATGTACGTGTCCGCTGGTGTATCGACTATGGCGCCTAGTTTGCAGTCATCTGTGAACTTTGTCAGCCACAACCCTCCCATGTTTGCTTTAACATCGGAGAAATAAATGCCGAACAAGAGGGGCCCCAGGACAGATCCCTGTGGGACACCACTTGTGACTGGCTTTGAGTCTGACATTGCTCCAGCGATTTTAACTTCATGGGTTCTGTCCTTTAGCCAGTTTGCAACCCATCTAGTGACATAAGGGTTTACGTTTAAGCTGTTGAGCTCATCTATGATGCCCGAGTGGGGTGTTGTCGAAGGCCTTAGCCAAGTCCAGGTAGGCTGTATGGACTGCTTTGCCCTCAATGGCTATAGTGACTGTTTCGAAAGTCAACCAGGTTCAAAAGGCAGGATCTGCCCTTTACAAAGCCGAACTGGGTGGGGTCAAGTGTCTGTAGGTCCCCTATGTCTCTGAGTTCCATAATGATTCTTTCCATAGCTTTGCAGACCAGGCTGGTTAAGCTTATGGGGCAGTAGTTCCCAGGGTCTGTAGAGGTACCAGTGTTCAGGTACATGTCCTGTAGTAAGGCTAAGGTTAAATAGCATTTTTATGTGCAGGTTTAGCTCCTCTTGGAGCTCACGTAGCATGCAACCCTGGATACCGTCAGGTCCCATTGATGCTGTGTTTTTAGCTTTGTTGAGGGCGATTCTCACTTGGACATCTGAGATGACTGAGATTACATTCAGCTGGGATAAGTATTTCTTCTTTTGGGGGTGAGGGAGGGGAGAAATTTGCACTGAACCAGTCAGCCAGAATGTTGGCAATATCTGTGGGTTCAGTGTATTTTTTGTTGTGAACTAACTCTGAGCATATCTGAGGGTTTCCACCCAGGTTTCTAACATAGCTGAAGAAGGCTTTGTGGTTATCTTTAGTGTCCTTAGCGATTTTTCTCTCAGTTGGCCTTGGATGTTTTTATGAGAGAACGTAGTTTTCTGCTAATGTTGATCAGAGATGTCTTCCCTTTATGGGATTTTGCTTCCTTCTTTTGTTATACAATTTAATGGCTGAGATCCTCCAGAAAGGACGCTTGCCTTTGGTGGAGAGGGACTTGGATTTATTTGGGATTGCATGATCCATGCATTCTTGGAGATGTCCATAGAAAGCATTTGTGAAGGATTCTGCATTGTGGGATGTGGTATCCACTGGCCCAGTGGGCTTAAAGGATACCTCTCCTGCCAAAGGTGCTCCTAAAAGCCAGGCAAGAACAGCCAAAGATGATCCTGATTGCACCAGACTGGCTTTGCCAGCACTGGTACCCAATCTTAAGGAGCTTAGCACAAGAACCACGATGGATTTTGCCTCAAATCCCACATCTGCTGACTCGGCACAACAATCGAATACTACACAGCCAGCTAAAGACCTTAAACCTAGCTGCATGGAAGATTCCTTAGTCAAGCAAGCAATGCCTGTCTCCAAAGCAGTTATGGATGTCATTCTGGAGGCCAGAAGACCTAGTACCAGGAAAGCCTATTAGGATAAATGGAAGAGATTCTTTGCCTGGAACCAAGCTCACAGCCTTGATCCTCTTGTCCCAAACATTCCTCAGATACTACAATATTTAACACAGATGCTGGACAAAGGCCTCTCCTTTTTATCCATCAAGATCCACGCATCTGCCATCTCTGCTCATTACAACACGGATCCACTAGATGTCCTTCAAGAATGCAACTGCAGTCATAACATATGGGTTGTCCTGCCTCAGGCAGCCCTCGGTTGGCCGAATTCCAAAGTCTGAGTCCGGCGTCGGCTGGTGTCGCCTCCTCTCCGATGTCACAACGGCTGGAGTATAAAGGCATCGGCCGACGCCATCTTCTCCAGTCTTTCTTGCACGGTGCCCGAAGCAGAAGCAGTTGGCAAGTGCTGGTCGGTCAGCTCCTGTGTTTTCAGTACCGAAGTCATCTAAAAGCTAAGTACCCTGTTGGGGAACATTTATTCTTGCCTCAGCCGATGTCAGAACAAATTGAGAAAGTTAATTGTTTGTCTTGTGGTAAACAAATACCTCATAAGGACTTCCATTCTCTCTGCCTTCCTTGCCTGGGCCCAGACCACGACGTCTCTGCCTGTGCTGCCTGTGCCTGCTTTAATAAGCGCACTCAGGCACCGGGCAGAATTCGCTGAGGACTTTTTCGGTGAATCTTTTGCATATATCATGCAGTCGGATCAACAGACTACCCAATCTGCTATAAAACGCAAGGACTGGGACCGACATCCTCTGCCCGCGTCCACTACTGATGCTACTCCCAAACCCTCTGCTAGTGCTCCGGTTCCTTCGGAAGCGGTAAACCTACCACTCCAGGCCGACGACACAGCGTTAACACGACCTTCGGTCTCTGAGATCTCTCCGGTGCCGGTTGTGGATTTTCCTCCGGAAACAGAAGTTCTGGATCAACCCGACACCATTTCTGTGGACAAGGTTACGCCTGCATGTGGGGCTGCTATGCCTCCTGTATCCATGTCCATCAAGGCCTTTGCACGTGCTAAGGCCGCCAGTCAGGCCAAGGCCCATCCTAGACCTACTGCCCAAGCCCCTTCTGATAAGCAAATCATGTCTCTGGCTGCTGATCTTATCTCCCTTATCAGGGGGTCTCAGCCTCATCCGGAGAGGAGTTCACAGCCACCTGCAGAGAAAAGGCCCAGAACTGAGCAGGCGGACGACCTCTCTTCGGATGAAGCCTCTGGGGGATTCTGAACATTCTGATACCCAAGAAGAATCCTTCCAGGCCTACGAGGACTCTGATGCTGAGGAATCAATTCCCTCTGCCTCCCCTCCAGAGGATTTCTCATTTGGTGAAGTCCTGCATTCCATGAGGGAACATTTTCAATGGCAGGGTCAGGAATTCTCTGACTCCAGGAAAAGGCTTCGTACCTTCCTCTAGCTTCCCCAGCACAGGCCTTTAGCTATTCCACCTGTTATGGATGTTTTGGATGATTTCTCTGACTCCAGTGCTAACCCTGTTTCTCTTCCTCCGGCTCCTGTCAAGCCGGACAGATATTATAGGGTCCCTGACACCCACAAGCACCTTTTTAAGGCCCACTCTGTGGATCTAGAAACTATTTCACAGGGCCCCAAGGGAGTGGCTACCTCCTCTGCCAAAAACCCACTGCCAGCAGACAGGGAAGCAAGGTCCCTGGAGAGATGGGGTAAAAAAGTATTTACTTCTACTACCCTGGCCATGAGGTTACTAAATTGCCTTTTTCACATGTTTCAGTACCAGGATTTTCTCCTGGATGATTTACAGAAAGTTAGCCTCTCCTGAGCCTATTGATAAAAAGGCATTGCAGGATCATATACATAACACTCAGCAGGTTAATAACCATTTTCTTCAGTGTGGTTATAATGCACTGGAAGCTTCATGTAGGGCAGCTATGACTGGGGCTGTGATACATAGACATGCTTGGTTAAAGGATCAGTCTTTGCCTGACTATGTTAAAGTAAAGTTACTTGATGCACCTTTGGAAAAACAGAAGCTTTTTGGTGCTAATGCACAAGATGTACTGAAATCCATAGAGGAAAAAGCAAAGTCAGTACAGTCAGTCAAGGATTTCCTTCAGGTTCAGCCTCCCAGATTCAGCAGAAACTGGCCCTCAAAGAATTGGTCCTTCCCCGGCTCAGACAAGTTTCAAAGGGGAAAAAGCAGACGTGCCCGAGGTAGAGGGCAATACCGAGGATCTTACAGGGGACGCCAATGGCAAACTCCAAATCAAAGAAGTGGTACAGACAGTTCAGCTGCACCACAAGGACAATCGCAATGACTGATTTTCATTCCGCCTACAAAGGTTCAAAGAAGCACCCATGGGTGGAAAATTATCCTTATTCTCAAAACTGGCATATTTTAACCAAGGACAACTGGATTCTGGATTTGATAGACAAAGGTTACAGATTCCACTTCCACACATTACCAATAAGACAAGGCATGCCAAACCTGCCACATCATCAAAGGGCAGAGGCACTCTCAAGTTTCCAAGCTGTTAAGTATAAAAGCAATAGAAAGGGTTCCTCCTCAGGAGCAAGGCCAGGGATTTTATTCAAGGCTGTTCCTTGTTCCAAGAAAAGAAAACAAATGGAGACCCATACTGGACTTCATCTCTAAACACTTTTCTCATAGTGCCAAAGTTCAAAATGCTGACGTTGCAGCAACTCCTTCCCATGCTGGGCAAGGGGTCTTGACTGGTCACTGTGGACCTCAAGGAGGCATACCTGCATGTCCCTATCAGACAAAGCTGCAGAAGATACCTCATATTTCTTGCAGGGACAGAATATTATCAATTCTCAGCATTGCCGTTTGGCTTATCTACTGCGCCCAGAGTGTTCACGAAATGCCTGGCATCAGTAGTGGCACACTGCAGACTGCAGGGGATTCAAATATACCCCTACTTGGACGACTGCCTCATACAAGCAGACAACAAACAAACCTTAAGAAAATTTGGCCTATGTCATGCATCTGCTGCAGGCCTTGGGATACACGGTCAACATTCAGAAGTCAAAGCTACTGCCATCCCAACAGATTATATTCTTAGGAGCCAGACTGGACACAGAAAACCAAATGGCCTACCTCACAGAGGAAAAACAGCAGCATTTACCAGAGTACTTCAAAGGCCTAGCAAAACTCTCCCAGCTGACTGCAAGGAAAATCCTGCAGGCCCTGGGGTTCATGGCATCTCGCATCCTTCTGATACCTTTGGCAAGACTTCATATGAGAAAGCTGCAATGGTATTTAAAAAACTTATGGTCTCAACACAGGCAAAGCCTAGAGGACATAATCCCACTTATTCCATGTCTGCAAAAAGAATTGTTATGGTGGGCTCAAGCCAGTCAGCAAAACATAGGCATGTCTTTTAACAGACCTCAAGCAGGCCAAATGATTACAACAGACGCCTCAGACCATGGATGGGGGGTGCACATGGAGGACAGATGCATTCAAGGGCAATGGACACCTAAGGAAGGACATCTGCACATAAACCAAAAGGAAATGTTGGCAGTGATGCATGCAATCGAGACTTTCGAAAAATCATTACAGCAAGGGCATTTACTGATGAGGACTGACAACACCACTGTGATGTGGTACATAAACAAGCAGGGAGGCACTCATTCTTATCCCCTCTGCAGACTAACCATGCTTTTCTGGGAAAAGTCCCTGAGCCTGAAGATACATTTACAATCCCAGTTTGTACCAGGCAAGGACAATGTACTGGCGGACAACCTGAGCAGAAATTTCATGGATCCACAGGAATGGATGCTGCATCCTCACATTTTCTCTCAATTGACAAAGACATGGGGAAGACCGAATGTAGATCTTTTCGCCTCCCATTTAAATCATCACCTGAAAAAGTTCTGCACAAGGACTCGCCATCCTCTAGCCTGGAAGACGGATGCTCTCCTTCAGCTGGAATTCTCTAAAAAAAATATGCATTCCCTCTGCCTCTGCTGACCAAGGTGATACTGAAGATGAAATCAGAACAACCAACAGGTATTTTGATAGCTCCAGACTGGCCAAGGCAGCACTGGTACCCATTGCTATTCTGCTTTTTATGTTGGAAAAACCTCCAGGGCCTTTCGTCTTACAATTTGTGAGCATTTGAGTGATGTTAAAAACAAACGTACTAGCAATGCACTATACAAACATTGTCTAAAACATGCATCAGCTTCTTTTAAGTTTGTCATTATTGATTGTATTAAGGGGAAATGCAAGGATAAACAGTATTGGCAGGAATTACTTGGCTCCAAGGAGAGAAAATGGATTATAAAACTTGGAGCTTTGTTTTCACCTGGCCTTAATGACCAATTGTAAGAATTGTTTATGCTGTGTTGTGATTGGTCTTCATGCATGGCTCATCTATATATAAACATCTGAGTCCTAGGGGGATTTTTCTTCCTATGGTAATAAATCATTTTTGGATGTGGCATTTGCCAACACTTGCTGGCGTCTTCTGTTTATGAGTTTCTCCTGTTTGGCCGTGCAAGGGTTTCACGGGCACCTGCTTCTTGTTTGGACCCATTGCTATTGACCATAACTCGGACCGAACCAGGGCCTCTGACCCTATGGCCCCTGCTCCTAACGCAACACAATTACAGGACGGTACATCAAGACCTGAAATCATTACATCTGACAGCCTGGAGGCTAACATGATTTCTCCTCCTAACTCTCTATCAAAATCGGTTCAAGAAATCCTGCTGGAAGCACGCAGGCTTTCCACAAGAAAAACATATTCAGCCAAATGGAAGAGATTCAGCATCTGGAATGCCAACAGGGGTCAGGACACAGCATTAGAGTATACCTCAGATTTTAGAATACTTGGCAGAACTACTTCATACTGGGCTTTCATACTCTTCAATAAAGATTCATGCCTCAGCAATCTCAGCAAAATACAACTGTGACCCTCCAGTGTTTTTCATCCATTGCTAAGACAGTTTCTAGTTTCTAAGAGGAATAAAGAATGTCAAACCTCCCAGAAAACAGCCAGTACCTGCATGGGACCTCAGTTGTGTTGGAAAAATTAACTCTTCCTCCATTTGAGCCAGCAGCAAGTTCAGAAATGCAATTTCTTTCATGGAAGACTGCCTTCTTGTTGGCAGTCACATCTGCAAGAAGATTTTGAGATACAGGCACTCATGGCAGTGCCCCCCTTCCTCATTTTTCATCGACAGAGTTTCTCTAAGAACCAATCCTACATTCATGCCCAAAGTTATTTCCAGGGTGTCTCTAAATCAAGCTATTCACCTGCCTGCATTCTTCCCCAATCCTCAAAATAGGGGGGAAAAGCTACTGCATACTTTGGACATACACAGACAGCTACGTTACTACTTGGACAGAACTAAGGCCACCAGAAAGTCTGACCAACTGTTTGTAGCCTATGCTGCTGGAGTGCAAGGAAAAGCAATCTCCAAACAAACAATTTCAAAATGGATTGGACATTGCATCAGATTCTGCTATTCTTTCCATGGAAAAGGTGTGGCAGCCAATATTAGGCCACATTGCACCAGAGCTATGGCCACTTCCACAGCTTTCCTAAGAGGAGTGGCAACAAAGGACATTTTAGAGGCTGCTACATGGAGCTCCGTGCATACATTTACCAAGCACTACAACCTGCCCTTGTATTCCAGATCCCGAGCAGGCTTTGCTTCGGCAGTCCTGCAGGGGATTTTAGCTACACCATCCTTATCTTGGTTCCATCCACCCCCAGCTTGGCTATGGTATTCAACCCATATGTTATGACTGCAGTTGCATTCTTGAAGGACATAGTACAGTTTTGTACCTACCATAAATGTAGATGTCCGATAGATATGCAACTGCAGTCGGATTTTTCCGCCCTCCTACCCCTCTGTATCCTTTTTGGGTCCCTCCCCCTTTTCCCATTAGCTGGGGGTATTCCTATGGTGTATCTGTTTATTACTGTTGTGCATGTTTGGGATTATTTTTTATCCATTTACCAAATTTAGCCTTCCTAGGAGGGCACCTGGCATCTGGGGCAAGAAACACTGAAGAAGATGGCGTCGGCCGATGCCTTTATACTCCAGCCGTTGACGTCTGAGAGGAGGCGACACCAGCCGACACCGGACCCAGACTTTGGAATTCAGCCGACCGAGGGCTGCCTGAGGCAGGACAACCCATATGTTATGACTGCAGTTGCATATCTATCGGACATCTACATTTATGGTAGGTACAAAACTGTACTTTTTCTCTAATCCTCTGTTAAAACAGTACCTCAGAGGGGCTAAAAACATAATACCGCCCCGTAGAGCACCTACTCCAACTTGAGACTTCAACTTTGTTTTGGAAAAACTAACTTTACCTCCTTTTCAGCCAGCTAACACAGCAAAATTAAAATATATCTCTTGAAAAACTGCTCTGCCCCTGGTAGTAACATCAGCACGAAGAGTTTCAGAAATACAGGCACCAATGGCAGTGGAACCTTTCCTCATTTTTCCACCAGGACAGGGTGTCTTTAAGAACTAACCCTACGTTTATGCCAAAGGTGGTATCCAGTGTGGCTCTAAACCAAACTATTCACCTGCCAACCTTTTATCCTAAACCACAGAATAAAGGGGAGAGACTACTGCACACTCAACGTTCACAGGCAGTTACGCTTTTACTTGGACAAAACCAAAGCTTTCAGAAAATCTGAGCAATTATTGGTAGCATATGCTGCAGAAGCACAGGGAAAAGCCATTTCAAAACAGACTATTTCAAAATGGATAGGGACATTGAATACGTTTCTGCTACACATACCATGGAAAACCTGTACCTAGCAGCATTAGATCTCACTCCACCAGGGCAACAGCCACTTCAACTGCCTACAAAGGATATTTTGGAAGCAGCAACTTGGAGTTCTGTACATACCTTCACCAAGCATTACCATCTGCCTCTTTACTCTAAATCCAGAGCTGGCTTTGCCACTGCAGTGCTGCAGGGCTTTATAGCCATCCCTAATGCCTTGTAGAACCAGCCACCCCTACCTCAGCTTTGGGATTCTATCAGTGTAATGACTGCAGCAGTGTAACACTATGAACATAGTACAGTTTTGTACCTACCATAAATGTAGATGTTAGTGTGTATACACTGCTGCGGTCCAGGTTACTCTCCCTCCTTCCCCTCTTATTTGCTAGTACGTACCTATGTCTTCGACCCTTACTACTTATGGGGAGTATTTGCTGGTAGCTGCAAGTTGTTTTTTTTTTTGCTTTTCTTATGTATGTTTTGTTAGCAATTAGAATTGCCTACCTATTTAGAGGCAGCTGACATCTGGGGCAAGAAAAACTGAAGAAAATTGCGTCTGCTGCATGTTACATACCCCTGTCGCACTGACGTCAGTCAGGGAGGAGGCCACAGCAACCAACGCCGGACCAGGACTTTGGAACTCGGGCCGACTGGGGAACCGCCTGATGGCAGGATAACCAAAGTGTAATGACTGCAGCAGTGTATACACTCTAACATCTACATTTATGGTAGGTACAAAACTGTACTTTTTTAGTTCTCCATTTGGTCCAGATTTTATTTCTTAGTATAATTTTGTGCCTTGTCTCTTTTTTTGTTAGCCATGGAGCAGGTTTGGTCCTATTTCTCATTGAGCGGGATGGGGCATATGACAGTCCAGTTCTAAGAATTTGATATTAAAGGATACTGCCTCGTCTAATTGGAGGTGTCTTAGGGGTGACCAGTCACATGCTTTAAGTTCAGTTTGGAAGTTAATAGGGTTGAAGTTTTTGTTGGTTCGAATGGTTTTATCTAAGGTTGGTTAATGAGCATTGATTTTTTTCCTGGTTATGTAGGTCAGGGAGTGGTGTCTGACATCAGGAAGGATTCCTGCTTCATAGGAGAGGGTATGACTATCAGTATCCAGTCAAGAGCAGTTTCTTTATTAGGTTTATGGATCCTGGTGGGGGAGGTTTATAGTTTGGGAAAAACCAGAGGTTTATGTGGGTAGTCTGGTTTACTGAGAAGCAGGTATTCCAGTCAGTATTAGTCCCCCAAGACAATGGTTTCTTGTGGGTAGTTAGTTGAAAGCCAGGAAGCAGTATTTTCAAGGGTGTTTATATTGTTACCTGGAGGGAGTTAGGTGCATATTATATAGATGGATTTATAGGTGTTGATTTGGATTTGAGATTTCAGCGCTAATAGAAGGTGGTTGAACATTTTATAGGTGTAACTTGCAACTCTGTCATATATAATATTGCTTCACCCCCACCCTTTTTGGTGGTTCGATCTAATCTCTGGATATTGTTTCCAGGTGGGGTGATTTCATTGTCCTGTGTTGCAGGTTTTAACCAGGTTTCTGTTAGGCAAAGGATGTCAAAGGAGTGAACATCTAAGAGGGCATGGAGGTGGGCAACTTTGTTGTTTAGGCTCTGTATGTTGAGATGAGCTATAAGGAGAGAGTTTGATGGTTTAGTGATGGATTGAAGAATACATGGATTTGGTTTAGGTGGGTTGGAGGTGGTAGTGGTGTTGGGGCCAAGGTTGGGATGGATGTCACCATCTAAAAGGTTAGTATTTTTAATTCTGTGTATATTTAGGAATTTACAGGGTGAGAATTTTGGTGTCATTGGTTGGTTATAGTTAAGGTGGACTAAACAATTTAACTTTGGCTCTAAATAGGAGGGTGTTGAGGTAATGTAGTTTGTGAGGTGGTAGGTCTGACAGGGTTGATTGTTTAAGGGATTGGTTGAAGATAGTTGAGGTTAGATGTTCATATTTAGAAAGGACATAGTACAGGTAGGATAGCAATTTAAAAGGAATAGTATTGTGTATTTGGATTTGGGTATGGTGGCCATAGTGAATGGTTAAATAGTAAGTGGGGAAAATTTGAAGAGGATGTTGGTGGGGATATTTTATTTGGGTATTGTAGAAGATGGGGATAATGAGTTTGTAAATTAAGAGCTTACTGATGTAAGGAGTATAAGTGGTGGGATAGGGTAATTAGCACTTGAGTGGGAGGTTGGGATTGGTTGTATAGGAATGGGGTGTGGCCAGTGGAGGTTTATAGTTAGGACCCCTGGGGGTGGGTGGGAATTGGGAGTACGGGAGCAGAGTGAGACTGCAGGGTGAACGGGGCGGCTAGACACAAGGAAATGGGTTGTGTACATATGTTATGTAGGTGAGCTCCTGCAGCTGTATGCCTATCCTTGTGCATTGATGCTACTTTTGTTTTGCATGTCTGAGTTGGTGTTAAATTCTTGCTACATTTAGACGGTTTCATGTTCTAATTGAGTAATTCTTATCTATCTTCACTAGTGCTTCAGTTTCAATGTGAGGCACTGCTTTTTACTACATTCTAGAATGAAACTGACAAATGTTAAATATCAGGTTTATGCTGATTGCTTGCTGCTCGCCTCTTTTAGACAAGATGCTAGAATGCATCACTGAATTCTCTATTGTAGCTCTTTTGAGAGCCTTGAGTGTCAGCTTAAGGCAGCAATGGTAAATGTTGAAGGCTGTATCTGTAGTCATCGCAGTGAATTGGCTGCAGAGGGAAGATAAAACCAGTGCACCAAAGCTGTTTTCATTGTGTTAAGGGCAGTGTGCTGCATCTGAGTAGCCCTTTTTGTTTATCACGGTGTGCTTTTAGAAGAAATTTAGTGGCTTCATTTAGTGAAGTCCTTGAACTGCACTTAAAGCTAAATATAAGTAAAAGAATCTGATTAGTACTGGTTGTTCACTAACCTTTTATTCTGTGGCAGGAGATTCTGGGTCCACAGATGGCAAGACCACCTTCTGATGTATTGAGCAGTCTTTTGAGGGGCTCTGAACCCAACAGTTTGATACATGGTCAGAGAGGGACAGCTCCTTTGCATCCATTCCCACCTCGGGCTTCTGCAGAGTATTTGGGCCCCAGGATGCCATCTCCTGTTGGTAAGTTGTTTCCCTGTTGCGTGACTTAGCGCTGGGTAGGGAAGATAGCCAGATGTATTTTCCATCTTTATAATGCTGTAACTCAAATGTGCTGATGAGCAAACCATTTAAGTGGACTTGAAGCCCAGTTATGTCTTTGAAGTATGTATAAGAGGTCTGGCCAAACAAAGTACATTTTGTAAGGAGTGCGTTGTTGCTTAGGAATAAGCCTGCATTTTGACCTCCAGTAATCTAGTTATTTCATCTAGCAGTGAAATGTTAGAAGTTGTTTTACTGAAGGTTGGAGGTGGTTATAAAGCAGTTTTGAAAGATGAGGTTATTTCATTACTGATTAGTTCATTGCTTGATTATTTTTAAACGTCTTTATCACTTGAGAACTATTTATATAAAAGTAATCTTACCATATTACGTACACATTTACAAATGTACATCCTTCTGTACAATACCTGTCCATTATATACATTTGTTCAAATCATGCTGTCTCTTAAACCTCATTCCTCCTCCAAAACATTTTCTGTGTTATCACATTTTCCCTTTTTTGTGTAATTTACTCCTTTCCTAAAGATCTCGCTTCCTGTTTTATCTGTTGCAGTATGTCACCATTTCAAGTATTTTTGGCTTGGACTTAGATTTCTATTTTCTATTTGCCGGTATGGCAGTCACCAGAATTAAACTTAGAAGGCCTTGGTGTCTAGGCAATTCAGATCCTGTATCCTAGTTAAAAAATTTCCTTTTACAATTAATTGCTTGCCATGTGTTCTTGACAGAGTACTCTGTAGGGAATTTTAAAGTCTGATATCTCTGTACACACAACATTCTTCCCAGATACTTTTTGTTTACACCTCCAAGATTTGCCATTTATTCAGAGTCTGTTTGGGTTATAGAAGTACCTGTGCAAACACTTACAGGCAAAAATCCTACCTCTAGACTTCACATATTTGGGAATCATACATATGTCCTCCCATTGTTGCTTATGTAATGAATTCCCAATCTTTTATGACCTCAGATTTTTTTGTAGTGTAAGAAAACAAGAAGATACCACGGCAAAACATTTATTAAAATTCCAGCACAGTTGTTAAGGCACTAAAACCAGAAATAAGTGCTTTCAGCTTTTTGCCTTCAGATCTGCATTTACAAACCTAATGTTCAGTTAATTACTAAAATCATCCAATAAAATTCAAAGCGAATCATCCCTAACCTCAGCGTTTGACACTGGGCATGCCTCTTTTTGCATATGTGATTAACAGAAGTGAAATCTGCAGAGGAAATAGTCAGTGATGTAACTTCCACAGGAAATGTTAGTGATGCATTTTGAATTTTATTGATGATTTTAGTATTTAACTGAGCATTAGATTTGTAAATGCTGATCTGAAGGCAAAATGCTGAAAGCGCTCATCTCTTGTTTTTAGTGCCTTTAAAAGTGTGGTGGAATTTTAATAAATACTTTTTGCTGTGGTATCTTCTATTTTCTTACACTTGGATTCATTTTTCAGAAGTGATTTTGCTGGCTTACCTGGATTCATTTGTTCATTTTTGTAGTTGTGCAATGTTTTACAATATGCTTTAATTCATTTTTAACAGCATCTGTTGCAGTTTAACCAAAAACTTGGCCACTTCAGGTCTTCCACTTAGTATTCCCTTATCCCTTTCTCTCTGCCTATACTCTATCCTTCCCTGAAAGGGAATACAGTCTTTAGTCTGCAGTCCAAATGATTTTTTAATTTCTTCCTGTTCTGTTACCTTTAGCCCCTCTCCATTTTTGTTCACAGTACCTTAGTTCCTTTGCCAGCTTCCTCCTGTAAATTCTGGCCCCTCTTGTCTGTTCTGTATACCCCTAATTGCAGTCATTCTTATCGGCAGAATCTTTTCTCCATTCCTGTGTTGGCTTGGTGTACTTCTGCTACTTTTATGAATATAATATTTCATATGACTGTTCTCTTTAAAGGTCTGCATCCAAAATTCCACTCTGTCCTTACTACTTGAATTATCCCCTTCCACTTGAAATTACGTCTTTCTGCTTATGTATGAGAGCCTTAACTGTGTAGCTCTAAAATGTCCCTTCAAATCAGGTAATCCTAAAACTCCTTCTGTTGGAAAGATTGTTATCCCACTTGCTGCTTTCTCTGTTCCCCTATCCACAGCTCTCCATTAGTTGATAAAATTGTCTGATTTGTGTATAAAGCTAAAAGGACTAAAGCTTTTCTATTGCTTGTATCTTGCTATCCATAGGCAAAAGCTTCCATTTTCTCAGTTTGTATTTTGGTCTCGTCTCACATCCTTAGCTGCCATAAGAGTCCTTAAAACATACTGCTCCATATTTCATTTTATCGTATCTCCATAAATATGGGCATTGCTGAACTAATTCATGTGTGAATACGTAGATTACAGCTGATGTCCTCTTCCTATGTTGCTGTATTCATACTGTGGGATTTCCTGCCTCAGGCGACCTGTCGCTGGCTCCTATACAAAAGCTTAAGCTTGGCTGCTGTAGGTGTGTGGGATGTCGCATACAGGGCCATAACCAGGGACCATAAATGATATCTGCATGCATATACCACAGAACCTTTCAGCTGCAGGAAAGTACTGCTTCGGCTGTTTTGCTTTTACGACCAAAAACTTCAAAAGGTAAGTATCCCATTGGGGTTTTTTATGTACACTTGAGCTGGTTGCTGCAGATTTCCCTTTTAGCAGATGTCAGAGAAAGAGCCAAGTAATTGTGGGTGTCTAGTACCGCACAGACTCTCGTGACCAATGTGTTTTGCTTAGGAAAGGAGCACAACCATAAGCCCTGCTCCATTTGTCAGTCTTTTGTGCCAAAAACCCTATGCAACCAGTTGGCTGCACTAAATTTTATATTTGGAAAATCAAAGATTAAAACGCCTCACACTCTGGATGGATTCAGAGTTGGCTGCCCAAGCCAAGCAACTGAGAGAAGGCCAATGTTTCTAGGCATATTCCTGACTAATGATATAGGGGCTGAGGGACAACAGATTTCTGTTGGCTTCAGTTCCTCTGGAAGATCCTATTATAGCAGTCACTGAGCACATCGGCAGATTTGATCCAGACACCGGCCACAACTGATGGGGGGGGGGGGCATTTCTTGGTCGGCTGACTGAGATCTCTACTGCTGCAGCCCTAAGCCCATGCCAACAAAGAAAAAAAAGGCAACACTTGTGCCCTACACCTCAAGGAACTCCAGATGGCAGTCATTTACCAATTCCTTAAGGGCAATAAAGGCTTGCATTAGGCCCATAGGCCCTGCACCTACCAACATTCCTGTGCTGAGCCCCAGGCCAGCCTCTGCTTCCTCCCTCCCTTTACCCACTACTCAACAGGGAGAAACAGACTAGTCCTGCTCTTGAGGAATCCGTTTCCTATGTCTCAAGTTGCTTCACCTATGGATTATTACTCCCCAGACTAAGACTGTTGAGAGTCCCCACCATGGATACTACCTTTAGGGAAACTATTTCAAAAATGAAAGAGTACTTCAAGTGGGATACTACCTTAATGTCAGATACCCAGAAAAGATATTTTGAACTTTTGCAACTTTAGTCTCCCTCTCCTTCAGTTATTCCTCCTGTGCGTCTAGCCTTCCTGGATGCCTTTAACTCTGTCTACAAGAATCCAGATTCTCAACCTCTTGCCCCTAAAAGGCTGGATGTTTTACAAAGTGCCTGATGACCAGAAGTTTCTGGTGAAACCTCCCCTGGCAGACCCAGCATTTATTGCGGTGTCCCCAGACAGTCTAGGCAGTTGCCTTCTGCTTCACATTTGCCAACAAACAGCAAAACCATGGACAGAATGGGTAAGAAGGTATACACCTCCTCTACCCTGGCCTTAAGGGCCATCAATTACCAAACCCACATGGATAAATATGCCCTGGACCTGGTCTCCCAGGCTTCCACCCCAGACTGTCCAACCAAAGCTGCCATTGAAATCGATAACTCGCTTGCTACACAAGTAGCCGGACACACTATATTAGGTGGTTATGATGCAGCAGAGGCCTAAGCCAGGTCTGCTGCATCTGCTTTGTGCAGATACTCCTGGCTTTGCCTACAACCTCTACCAGAGAATTTTTTAAGTCCAAAATCATGGATGCTCCACCACAACCTTTTATTTGAGAAAAATTCGGCAGGACTTTTCAAAAACTTAGAGAAGCAAAACTGCAGGACATTAAGCATCTGCTGCTGTCCCCCTTCCCTAGATATTACAGGAACTATCCAGCAAAAACATCCTTTGTCAGAGGGACTTCCTTAGTGTCCTGATCCAGGAGACTGCCTTACTCCAGACTCCCCAACTCTCAGCCCACAGCCAAACAGCTCTTTCCAGACAGAGGGGGCCCCTCTTCAGCATGACTGTTCTGCTCAACTGCCTCTGTCTGCCTGCCTTACCCCACTGCCTTCCCTTCTGGAAAACTGCCTCTGTCTGCCTGCCTTACCCCACTGCCTTCCCTTCTGGAAAACCATCACCTCTGATCTTTGGGTTCTTCCCATCATCCAGAAAGGATATTTTCTATCCTGGAAGGAAACAAAAAAACCAAAAAATTCCTTTCCCTCCAAAATCAGCTTAGTCTATTCCCTCTCATTTTGCAGACTCCTGACTCTAGGAACTATAAAACCAGTTCCCTTGAGAGTAAGGACAAGGCTTCTATTCCAGTCTTTTCTTAGTTCCAAAAAAGATGTTTCTTGGAGGCCAATCCTGGACTTAACTTATCTGAACCTGTTCCTAAAGGTTCCCTCCTTCAGGATGTTCTCCCTTCAAGCTGTCCTACCTCTCATCCCCTCCCAAGCTTTCATGGTCACTGTGGACCTAAAGGATGCTTACCTGCACATTCCCATCAGGCCCTCCCACAGGAATTTTCTACGCTTCACTGGCCTCTTCACATTTTCAGGTTGCAGCCTTGCCCTTTGGCTTATCTACGGCTCCCAGAGTTTTTACATAGTGCTTGACCCCAGCCACTGCCTATTGCAGAACCAAGGGAGTCCAAATCTACCCTTACCTGGTTGACATTCTCATACTGGCAGAATCTGAGTCCACCCTACAAACCCCTCTCCAGTTCACCATGTCTTTCCTTCACAACTTGGGATTCACCCTAAACCTCCAGAAATCCTCCTCTTCCTCAACAGGACAAAGTTTTCCTAGGCTGCAGGATCAGAAAAGACCTGATGAGATCATTTCTTCCACCGGACAAAGTGCAGTCTCTTGCCACCCATTTTCAAAGCCTACTTTCAGAATAGCATCTGTCTGCAAGACAATTTCTGCAAGTCCTAGGTCTCGTGGCAGCTACTATTCCTATGCTCCCATTAGCCAGGATGCACATGAGAAAATTCCAATGATACCTAAAGAATGTGTGGTCTGAGCCAGCATCCACTAGACAAACCTATTCCCCTTCTGCCCCGCTTAAAAACAGTTTAAGTGGTCGATTCTGCAAATCTTACAGCACCAGGCCATTCCTCTGCAACTCCCCCCTCACCACCACCACTCAATCCATGCCCACAGATGCATCAGCCCTAGGGTGGGGGGCAGCGATACAGGACTTCAGGGCACAACAGTGTTGGACCCCTGCCCTGCAAAATCAACACATCAATGTCAAGAGAAATGACTGCTGTCTTGCTGGCTGCTCTAAAAGCTTTCCTTATCTTGCAACCAGGGCTGCTCCCCATTGTGACAGACAACACAACTGTCATGCGGTACCTCAAGCAAGGAGGGGCAAAGGCATACCAGTTATGTCAGATAATCTACAAATCTGGGATCTGGCAGCCAACAACAACCTTTTCCTGCAGGATTCTTACATCCCTTCTCAGGAAAACAAACAAGTGGACTTGCTCAACATAACATCCTCTCAACATGAATGGATGTTGCACAGGGATACCTTCCTAGACATTGTCCACCAGTGGGCACACCAAGTAAATCTGTTTGCCTCCCTCCAGAACACACACATTCTGCACCAGGGGATCACACACTACTAGCCTGGAGAGTGAATGCCTTCAGCTTTCCATGGAAGGGAATGTTCCTGTAGGCCTTTCCTCTAAAAAGAGGTTCTTCTGAAGATCAAAAAGGAACTATCAAAAGTCCTGCTGGAGACTCCCTATTGGCCATGGCAACACTGGTTCACCCTTCATTCTCTAGCTAAGGGCAGTCACCACAAGTTACCCCCACATGGTGAACCTACTAACGCAACAAAAGGATCTCTGGTTCACCCTTCATTCTCTAGCTAAGGGCAGTCACCACAAGTTACCCCCACAAGGTGAACCTACTAACTCAACAAAATGATCTCTCATTAACCCCCAGCTGTTTTTGCTGCACTTAACTCTTTGGGTGAACAACTTCTGATCCCTTTCAGACCACATTGCTCAGAGGATGTGCTCAGTCCTGAGGGAGGCCAGGAAACCAACTACTAGAAAAAAATTTGTCTAAATGGCAGATTTTCAAAATGGTGTTCTCTTAAGGACAGGGATCCTTTTCAGGCAGATCAGACACTTGTTCTTACCTATATATGTGAGCTCATTAAGGAAGGACTAGCATATTCAGTGAAAGTCCACCTTTCTGCCATTTCAGCTTGCGTTTACAGCCACCACTGCTTTCCAGTCTGGACATTAGACTTTTCCTGAGAAGGGTCTTTCATATTAGACCACCAAGAAAACCCAACCCTTCTCCCTGGGACCTCAATTTCGTGCTGGAAAAACTTGCCTTAGCTCCTTTTGAGCCAGCCAACACAGCTTCTCTGCCATTGTGCACATGGAAAGCCATTCTTAGTGGCCATTGCCTCTGCTAGAAGAGTGTCTGAACTACAGGCCCTCAAGTGGCCTGTCCTCATTACACCACCTTCCACAATGACAGGGTGACCTTGTGCACAAATCATTCATGCCCAAAGTGGTGAACGAGCTATCCTTAAATCAGTCCATTCATCTACCTTCCCCTCTCCAACTAATACCGCAGAGAGGATCCTTCATTCACTAGATGTGCACACACAGCTGAGGTTCTACTTAGACAAAACTAAGTGCTTCAGAAAATCTGACCAGCTGTTAATCTCCTTCCACTTCAGGGGTCTGGGTAAGGCAGTCTCCAAACCATTTCTTGTTGGATCAGGAAGTCCATTCTCTCCTGCTACTCACGACAAACCATTGCCTCAAGGAGTTGGGGCTCATTCCACTAGAGGCATGGCTACCTCCAAGGCCTGCCTTAGAGGATCGACACAGCCTCTGTCATGGAAGCAGCTTACCTGTTCTACAGTTCACACTTTCACTAAACGCTCCAAGCTAGACCAGGTCTTGGGGCCCAAGAAGGATTTGCTAGGGCAGTCCTGCAGGGATTCTTGGAATCCCCTACCTTTGCCCCCTCCCTTCACTCCTAGCTATGGTACTCTCCCACAGTATGAATACTACAACATAGGAATAGAAGGACATGGAATAGTTCTATAAAATCTTACCATAACCATAGATGTCCTTCTCTTCCATGTTGCAGTATTCCTTCCCTCCCTCCATACCCCCTTTTTCCTGTCTCTACTGGATGGTTGGTTTGTGACCTCTGTATCCACTCTCTACATGCTTATTTGTACAGCCCTTCAGGGACATTTGCTCCTTCGCCTCAACTTATTTAGTACACCTTCTCCTGGGCTTCAAGTTCTGAGGTCTGTGTGTACAGACGTCACACTTATGGTCCCTGGTTTATGGCTGTGTGTGTGATGCCCCACACAGCCAGACTTGAGCTTTTGTATAGAAGCCGACGTCTAGTCACCTGAGCTGGGAAATCCCACAGTATGAGTACTGCAACATAGAAAGATCTATGGTTATGGTAAGATTTTGCACAACTGTTTTCCTTATCGTTTTTTGTATTGCCCCCCCCCCCCCCAAAAAAAAAAATCAATGCATCGCAACAGTCCTGTCCTGGTTTTATGTACAAAAAAATAGTCTGCAAGTAAAGAATTTTTCTTGAATACTGTGCCAGTTGTCCTTGAATTTCTGAATCATTTTTGTTTTGCCAGTGATCCTATACGTAACCCAAAGGGGGAACAAGACACCCCTACCTGTTTCTTTTCAGACCCATTATCAAAAAGGAATACTCTGGCTTGATTTTTTTTTAATCTATCTCTTGTATATTCTAATTAACCTTTTTGTATCAGGAAATGCAAATGCTTCCATTGCCCTACTTTAAAAAAAAAAAAAAAAAAAATCAGCTTCCTCTACTGAATGCTTTCTCTGCATCAAGACCCACCGACAGTGATGGCATTTTCTTGCATTCTGCTTCCCTCTGGATCATCATTGGTAATGTTAAATGTTTACCTCCCCTGCAGAAAGCTTTAGGCATATTTGCCATTCTTTTAGCCATTATAGACTGAATTTATAATCAGTCATACCTCTTAAGTGCCCAAATTATTTTCTCATTTTTGGACAGTTTGTGGTTTTCTGGCAGATCAGTGAGGATTGAAGGCACTAAATGACAGGCATTTGAGTTTGACTTCTTATACTTCAGGCAATGATTTTTGAACGCATTCTGTTTATACAAGATTTTAAGAGCAGTATTTAAAATCTGTCCCTATTTTTGGGCCTTTGTCCCTCCAGTATTTTAAGCTATCCAGGTTTCTTGCACCAAGGTTGAGAGGGGTTCAGGCGCCTAGGCAGCGAGATTTCCCTGTGGTACATTTGACTGGGGACACATGGCTGAAGTGACAGCTGCAGAGAAATATGGTTGCAAATTCCTTGTGGGCAAAGAATATGTTGCCATGCCCACAACTTCAATAGACAAATGCACAGGGGGAAAGCAATGTCCATGGTCCCCAAGGGAACATGAGACAGCAGGCAATATAATATGACTCATCAGCAGCAGGCTGGCCAGAGGGCATGTCAGTGGCTGTTAAAATGCAGTGCACAATGAGCAAGTGCCCTCATAATCGGTGTGTGGACCATTGCTCCCTTCAGGGTCTAGGGAACATTACCTAAAATGCATATAGGAGCATAAATCTGACTAAAGTAGCCTGCTGGATTTCCTCCATGGTATAGCACTTCTACATGTATGTACTGTACACTGAGTGCAAAACTCATTACTTCTGCCTCCATGCATTTGGTTAATAAAGCTGTGAGAGCATGGCAGTGTGCTTCTCTTTGCCCACAGGGAATTTGCAAACAGCCATACTCTTCTGCAGCTGAATGTCACTTCAGCTATGTGTCCCCAGCCAAATGTACCATAGGGAAATGTCTCACTGCCTAGGTGTCTGAACCCGTTGAGAGCTGTGATCGTGTAAAACTGAAACGGGCCAATATGAATTTGGATCTGATGGAGCTTTGTAATCTTCAGATCTGATGCCCTCTTCATTCATCCTCACAATAGGGTCTCTGATCCGAACCTCTGATCTGGCTTGGCCACATCTTCCAGACTTGGATCAGACTCTCAAGCTCCTCCCTCTAGGTATAATGCACTACACCCACCCAAGCACCTCCGATATTTGCCGCATTCAGAAGCCAGCCAGAAGATCCAGTCTCGATCATTTCCTTTCATAGCTTTTTTGGTATTTGCGAGTGTGCCCCTCCCTCGGAGTGTTTTGGAATTCTGTAGTTTCACGTGATATGGTTAGAATTTGAGTTTTTCTGCAGTCTGCTTAGTTCTGGTACAGGTTTACAGTTGGCACGTCTGCTTATTTTCACTGTATGCTCTGCCTTGTCTTTCCTAACTTAAAAATTGTGCGGTAGTTTTAAATTGCTATTTACCGTTTGACTGCTGCTGTTAAGCAGGCTTTTCTTTTTTTTGTGAGCTTCAGCCAGTGTTCTGTAAGTTGTTAGACAAGTCATCTCCCTGTTTTCAAGAGATGTACTTGTGGGCACAAGATCCTCACTCAAGATGACCTCAAGGAGTGTATCTACTGTTTGTCTGCTGAATGTCTGATTAATGTGTCAAGAGGCTGAGTGTGCTGACAGGCACAATAAGTTGATCTTGAGGGGTCTACTTCCTTTCTCAGCTTCTGAGTCTCAGTCCCCCTCCATGACTTCATCTTCCTCCTCCAAGGAGCCTTGGAGGTATGTCCCTGCCTCCCCAAGAGACCCCTTGGAGCCCAAGACCAAGTCAAAGAAATCTTTGGATCCAGCTTCCTCGGATGTGAAGTCTTCTGCCGTACCGGATCCACAGGCCTCTTCCAGAGCTAGCTGCGGTCCTCACTATATCCCCCTTCCAGTCTTTTGCTGTGGTGTCTGATCCTAGGGCTGTGGAGCCAAGAGCTCAAAGCAGGTCCCTATGTCAGCCAGGACAGTCCATGTCACCTAAGCTTAGACATGCCAGACCCCCTCGTTGGCTTCCTCCAAGTGTTCTGAAAGCTGGTCCAAGGCAGACATGGACAGAATGATGTGGAAATTCCTCAAGACTCTGATTCAGATGGGGGTGGTTTCTGCTCCATTCCCTGTTAGAGCTGCGAGCTTCTTAGCCCTTGCCATCAGAACTTTTCCGATTTGTCCCTCTGTTTCAGAGTTGCAGAGCTTGGGACTTCCAAGAGTGTCTGTACCAGGTGAAATCACGTTCCTCTACACCAGTAACACCCCAGATCAACCTTGTTCCTGCTTCCTCTGAGCTGAGGGAATCTCTGATCCGAGAGGTGGGGGAATGGGGTTGGCTCCACCCTAGATACTTCGGCCTTTGACAGCTCTGGTTACATTCTTTCTGGAGGCCACGGATCCGAAACGAGTTGACAGTTTTCATTTGTTGCTTTGGTTCAGAGGGAAGTGGGCAGGAATTCTCTGGATCCATTGGCTTTCCAAGTAGTGGAAAGGGTTTTCTGTAGTGGGGAACTCATGTCCTGCAGACTACTCCTGTACTCCCATTGGATCTTTGCTTTCAGCCCACATATTCTATCAAGAGTCTCTGCGCCAAGCAAATGTCCAAGATCTTCTGACCTAGGAAGGATCCCCTTCCAATAATTGAGTACCCCACAGAGGAAGTCCCCCCCCCCAGAAGAATTGCAAATGGAGGCATACTGACTCCACGTTTGTCATTAAGTGAAGACACTGACTTTAAGGGAGAAGGATCCCCTCGATTCCCCCACCTGATGTCTCCTTTGGAGATGTGCTAGAGATCCTGAAGCTGAAAAGTGGGTGGTCTGTCTTGACTCTGAGAAGTCTGTGTTCTTGGAGGCTGAATGGCCCATTGGCATCCTGGTTGACCCCCCCCCCCCCCCAGCAGATGACTTTGCTCTGGTATCCCACTGGGCTTGAAAGGAACCGGATACCATCAAGTTGATCTGCAAGTTCTCTGATAGGTTTCTGGTCCCGCCAGCCCACAGGAAGCCTTGGAGTTAGGGTCCTGTAGTTGATGCCATCTTGGTGGTGGCAGCCACTAAGAGAAAACATGCAGAGGAATCTGCCATGTCTTTCTGCCTAACAAGGAGTGTAGAGCGCTGGACAGATTAGGAAAGCAGATTTACACTTCCGCCACCTTTTGTGCTGCAGTTAAACTATCTGGCTCACTTTACCTGGCTTCAGAGATTTGATTCAAGGAGCTTTCAGATGGTCCATGCCTGCAGAGGACTTCAAGAAACTTTCTCCCAAGCTGGCCACTATTACAAATTCCTCTGAGGCTAATCTCCTATACAGCTAAAGATTCCTGTTGAGCTGCTGCTTCAGGTCTGTCCTCAAGGAGACATGCCTGAATGAGACTGACTTTGCATAACTCTTTAAGGCTTAATTTAAAGCCCATTTTGATGGCTCATCACTGTTTGGGCTGTTTACTAGGTACTCTTGCATGCCGTGAAAAGGAAGAGAAGACCTTTTCTGCTATAGGAATCAAATTTTCTACGCCACAGAGGTCCAATTCAAGGAACCAGCATGCGAGTAAGAAAATGTGGTTCTGTAAATCGCAAGGACTTTGCCAGGACATGTGCAGGGACCCCTCTTTCAGAGGCAGAGAAAGGAGGCTCTAATGGTAGATGTTGCTGCAAGGGGTGGGGTAGACTGCAAAATCAGGGCTTTAGAGATCTGTTCTCTGAGAAGCCTTATCAGTGTTCCTGAAGCACTGCCCAGCTGTCAGTCTGTGGAGGCAGTCGGTGGTGGACTTGCTTTGCCTCAGAAGTCTGGACTGACTTGACACATCTCTGGGCACTATAATATCCAGAGTATATTGCATTCAGTCTTCCTTACCTCTCCCAGACGCCAGCAAAAACTCCCTGACGTGCCACCCAGTCAGAGGGAGCAGGCAGCACAAGAAGTTCAAAAACTGCTGCAAAAGTCTTATAAGATGTCCCGACTGAACAGAGGATTTGGAACTTACTCTAGCATTTTGGTGCCAAAAAAAGACGGGGGACCCAAGACCCATATTGAATCTAAGCAAATTGAATCTGTGTATGAAGTCTAGGTTCCGAATGGTTACAGTCCATTCCATTCTGCCACTGTTGCAAGGGACGATTGGATGTGCTCAGTAGATCTAAAGGATGTGTGCCATCGCATCAAAATGGATGGGCAGTCCAGGAGACATGTGCTTTCAGCTGGGAGCCAGTCACTTCAGAGCACTGCCATTTGGGATTGCCACAGCTCTTCGGTATTAGTATGACAGACGCAGCAGCACCCACACACATCCTGATGTTTCCTTTGTCTCTGGCTTGGAAAAGTTGATGCCTCATGGGGGCAGTGAGAAGACAGTCACCCTGATAAAAATGCCACACTATCTGAAAACCACCATAAAGTCCAATCAGACTCTTGTACAGAGGGGATGCACTTGAACACGAGGGGACCAAATGAACTCTCTTCCTGTACATAGCATAATAACACTGAAGAGTCGAGGTCAAGAACTGTTCTAATCAGCCCCCCCCCCGGCACTTCTAATCAGCCCCCCCGGCACTTCTAATCATTACATACTTTGGGGTCCACGTTAGGAGTGATGTTGGTTCTACTGGCAAAATCTTGTGCGAATCCTTCAATGGACATTGGTAATACAGTGGTTTGTACTGTCAATCTGTTCCCATCAAACTGACACCAGTTTGCAAACATCGTATTTGCTGGTTGATTCACTCTGATCTCTTTATAGGCATACCCTTTACTCCCACCCCCCTGATAGCCATGATCATGGATGCTTTCCAGTTGGTGGGGGTATTACAAGGGAAGGACAGTCCAAGGTACGTGATCCCCCTTGGATACCAGGATGCTCAATGTCCTCGAGATGAGAGCAGTTGTAACACTGCAAGCCTTTCACGATGTTCTCCTTCTTGGGACTGTTGCTATTAACATTGACATGTGTTGTCTGGTGCATCAACAAGCAACGAGGAACCTGTTCTTACCTGTTGTGCAGTGGGGTCATGAGGGTCTGGACATTGGCAGTTTCTTTGGGCTGCTTTCTGGTTGCAGTGCACATTCTGGGGAAAACCAAGCTGTCAGATACTCTGATCCTGATTCTGCATGAAAGCTGTCAGATACTCTGATCCTGATTCTGCATGAGTGGTCCCTCTAGTCAGTAGCAGACATGATCGCCAAATACTGGGGTCAACCTTGCTGCAACCTTTTTGCCTTTCCTCTTAAGTGCAGAGAGTTCTTTGCTGTAATACCACCTCTGGGGGAGTCCCTGAGGGGATGCTCAGGTGCATGATTGGCCCCAGGTTTCCTGTATACTTATCCCCCCTCTCTTATCTCAACATTTCTGCAGAAGACAAGCAGGTTGAAGAGTTCAGTCATCCTCATTGCCCCTTACTGGCCTTGACAGATTTGGTTCCCCTTCCTTTGGTCTCCTCCAAGATATCCTCTGTGGATACTGGAGCCAAGACACAGGACCTCTCACCCATCAGGTTTGCAGCATTGCAATCTTCAGGCCCTCAAACTGACCTCATGGTTTCTCCAGTTTCGACCATTGTAATAGTCCAGGCTTGCTTTCCCAGTCCGTAACATCATTTTAGCCAGTCAAAATATCCACCAAGCAGCACTGCAACATTAAGTAAAAGGTGTGTTGTATGGGCTGCGATTAAAAATATTCCTTCCTCTGCACCGATTTCAGAAATTTTGCTTTTTATCAGTACCTTGTTCAGAGAAGGAGCAAGTTTTTCTACCATCAAACATAAACTAACAGCAATGTCCAATTTTCATGAGTAGCTGGTCTCTCTCTACTGTTAGGTTATGCAAAGCATTTATGAAAAGCATCTTGCCAAGGCCACTCTAACTATTGATTCCCTCCATGGGACCTTACTGTTGCATTACACGGTCTTACTCAAGGACCTTTCCAGCCAGCAGCTACTTGTGACTTAATTTGTTGTAGAAGACAATTTTTCTAGTAGCCATTACATTGGCAAAGAAATTCAGAATTGCAAGAATCATCTTCCAAGCCTCTGTACATAATTTTTCACAAGGACATGGTCTCTACATACCAATCCCTCTTGTACCTAAATTAGCCAAGGAAAATATTAATAAACCCATTCATTTGCCAGTATTCTGTCCAAATTGAGTGCACTCTTCTTGATCATCGACTAAGTTTTTACCTGTTTAGAACAAAACACCATAGGAAGTCAGAACAGTTGTTTATAGCTTTTCAACTAACAAGCTAGGTAGAGCGATTATCTAAAATCACTTTGGCTAAATGGATTACTGACTGCATCACTTTCTTTCATTCACAGAATGGTTTGGAACTGCCTCGACCGCCAAGAGCATATTTGACTAGATCTATGGCTACTTCTGCCTACTCCTCTAGAATTCCTGTTTATTGTGCAGCAGCCACCTGGTCAAGCATACTTTTGTCGCACACTACAAATTGGATGTTTCTAGGAGCAGGGCTTTTGGCTCGATGTTGCTCCGGCTCATCCTTCCATAAGGGCCACCCAGGAATCCCATAGCTGGGGACTCTGATCCTACCATGAGGAGGAATGAGGATCACCACATCAGATTGGAAAGTTGTCTTGCCATAACTTGGCATCTGTGTCTCTTTATTCCACCTTAGTTTTCCCACCCAACCCACCCCTCTGCTTCTTCTAGAGGATCTATGGGAGATGGTGGGACACTCTGGTCCTGTGTCTTAGCCTTGGTTGCCTTTGTGACCTGTTTTCTCTTGATTGGATGATGGTTCAGTAAACTGTGAGGTTCTTGGGTGGGTGTAGTGCATTATGGGTAGAGGGGGGAGCTTGAGGGTCTGATCCAAATCCAAGATGTGGCTGAGCTGGATCTGAGGATCAGATTTAATACCCTGCTTTGCGGAGGAATGAAGATGGACAACACAGCTGCTAAGTTATGGTAAGGCATAGCTTTCTAGTATTACAGCCACCATGGCTTTTTTTTTTCAGGATGTTGGTGCTTCCCTTTTAAAATAGTTGACTATTCAGATCCTCCTTTCCTCCTCGCTTCCAAACTTACACTGGGATACAATCCTGTTCCTGAAGGCACTGCTGCAGATTGATTATGCATCAGTTTAATCCGTTAATCATCCATTAACTGTTCATGTGTCATCTACCATGAACCTTGGTATATTTAAGTGTAAATGTATAAATATTTTAATTTGTGCTTTTTTGATTTCTCCATTTCTCAGCTTTATATAACTTTTTTATAAAATTTTCGAATTATCTCTAATCCATCAGCAGTGTCACACTTCATTACCATGTTATTTTATCTTTATTATTAGCACGTTATCTGAAATGGTTATTGATGTGTCAAAGTTCTCAAATATATATGTTGCTGTGAAATTTATGTACTGTTTAGCCCAGTTTTACCTTGTGGAATATGTAAAACAGAGTTCCTACTGAAGTCTCTCCTATAACAAATATTTTCATAAACTTTGGAAATCTACGCTGTTGTATTTTCCCTTCTAGGCCTCCTAGATACATTCCCATCCTTGGCCAGTATCCCCTTACAACCACAAATTGACCATAATTGTTTTTTCCTGTGATCAGTATTGGAGCTCCTCTAGCTAATATAAGTACTTTTGTCCTTTCTCCGATGTTTTGCTGAACATAGATTCTGAAATCCTTTTTCAAATTCACATGCTTGGTTCTTTGTCTTCTGTAGCATTGCTGTTTAATTATATTAAGAAATATGGACTCTACACGTTCTTTCTGAGACCATTCATATTCCAAGGTAATATGGAAAATTTCTCCATTATAACTAATTATTCCCCCTGTTTTGTGTAACAGTTAAATGTCTATTTCCAGCTTTTGGGATGCAAGCACCCATTGATTGGCAGGGTAATCTTTAAAGTTTTCTTAATATTGGAACTTGTCACATCTTACAAGACTTGATCAAAAACCTCAAACAGCCGGAACAATCCCATAACCTTATCTTAATATGCACAAGTATGTACATATTCAAATTAACCCTCTTAATAGGAGCAGTTGTTCCAAATTGACAACTGCAAACAAATGCCTTAACTTGGATAAAGTTGAGGAAGTTATCCATGTTAAGATGTTACTGCCTGTGTGTATTCCACTAATTGGTCTTTATTTTCTTTCCCTCCTAGATTTGAAACGGGTTGTATGCTTTCAGAAAGTGTTGGCTTTCACCTTGAAGAAACCACTGTGCTGGCTTTTTTGTTGCTGTATATGCAGAAGTAAAAATATGCCAAGCTGATGTTTTCTGATGGTGTACTTTTGCATCCCATCTCAACAACCCAAGATTACAGCCGAATAACTTTAAAAAAAAAAAAAAAAAAAAAAGCTACACAGAAGCATGTTTCTTTTTGCATCATGCCTATTTCTTGATACTAAAAAGGCATCTGATGTCAGTTTTCATTGTCCTCATCTAATGGATTTGGATCTGAGGTGTCTGATCAGACTGATGTTGGTAAAGCTTATGGCAACTTCAAACTCTCTAGCTTCTCTTACCCACAATGCACCCTACCCATTACCTCCAATCTTGTTTGCTGCTGTTGGGTGAAAGATGTTGCTGGACTTTAAAGCTACTTGGGATTGATAGTACTTGTTTCTTGTCCAATCTTTATTTTTTTATTTTATTGCACTAATGTACTGTAGATGCCATTGGTAAAGATTTCTGTTTTCTCTCCTTTACCCTTCTAGGTTTATCTTGGTCCTTTACCTGTATAGGTAGCCTCTTTCTCCCCTTCTCATTTAAAAAAATAACTTTTCCAATATTTGATAGTTTGGATTAAGTTATTTTGTTGCCTTTCGTTCCTTGTGCTATAGTTGTGTTAGTGGCTATTATCAGTTTGTTCTGAGCCAACATGGCTGACAAATCCTGCATGGGGGGGGGGGTCTTTAAGAAGTGTAGGGGGGGGGTTCTTAAAGAATTGTAGAAAGTGGACAAGATTCCATTCTGACTTGCACACTGTCTACTGCCTTGGCTTACTCTACCTGCAAGGCAGTTGTGTGATATGTCATGCCTTCAACCCCCGAGCATTAGTGGAAAGCAAGAATAAATTAATTTTGAAGTGGCGCTTATCTTTCTTTGTCATAGCTGGAAAGACATCCAAGAAGTTGTCACTCCTCTGCAAGCTTCTCTTCTGTTTCCTGCAAGACCTCAACTTCAAAAAAGTCACCTGTTGTGAAGGTCTCTGTATCGTTGGATCCAAAGTTTTGCTCTGAGCTCCTCCATGCTTACCTGGTCCAGAGAGCTCTTAGAACTGATTCTACCCTGTTGGATCTGAGTTATTTCAGTCAACTCAGAGGATTTTGGAGCACTCTACACCTCAGAGCTTTGGCAGGAGTTTGGCTGCAGAAAGGAGTTGGCCGACAAGTTCCTCTGTTCCTAACCCCAAGGAGTTGTGGGCAGTAGATAGGTTTCGGAAGCTTGTCTGTGCTTCAGGGACCTTTGCCTCAGTCTCTGAACTATTTTTCACATTTCACCAGATTACAAAGGGAGCTGATAAAGGAACTCCTGGATATCCTCATGGGAGCTGTGTTTGAGGAGGTGAAGGGTTCAGTCGCCTCACAGCTGTCGACCCTACAATCTATTATCAAACTCTTGCATTCGGCTTGTGTCTGTGGCAGAAGGAACCTCAAGGGCATTGGGTTCAGATGTAGCCATTAGATGCCTAGATGTGCTTGTGACACTTTGTAATGCCTTTTAAGTTTATCAATTCTCTTGATAGCATGTCTGTCTTTGGCCCCAAAGTGAAAGATACGTGGTCAGTGTGCGAAGGATGGAAGACCCTTTCTGCTGTAGGTGTGCATTTTTCCATCCCCCCCAAAGATACTTAACGAATCATTGAGAGGGTGGAAAGATGTGGTTCAAGTAATCAAGAATCTTTCTAGGTCACGTGGAGGGTCCCCCCCATAGGCAGAGAGGGGAACTCAAATGGTAGACACTGCCCTTGGGGCAGAGGCCTTTAACACAAAGGGTCCAGAGAACCATTCTTTGGCAAACCCTTCCAGTGATCCTACATGGAGGCCTGATTGTCCTGTCTGGAGTCAGTTTGGGTAGTTTGTCCACCGTAGAGCCTGGATAGAGAAGAAAGATGCTTGAGTGCAGAGGATCTTTTCCAGAGGATACACAATTTCATTTTCCCTCTGTCCAATTTTCAGGAAATTCCAATGTTCCACCCAATTAGAGGAATCAAGCAGCCATTCAAATACAAAAGCTGCTTAACAGCAGTCAGTGCCCCCCCCCCAAGGCCAGAAAAGATCCAGAACTTGACTCTCTAGTGCCACACCTATCTCTTGAAAAGAGGATTTAGGGAATGGGGTTTGGAATCCATTCAGGAGCTACTATAGAGAATTGTATTCTGTAAACATTGCTAGGGAGTGGGATAAGATTAAAAACTAGGGTAGAAATAAAAGGAAGGGAGATCTGGTTAAATGGTAAGGGATTTAGTGTGACAAAGGATTGCAAAATAGGGGGAATTTGTCAGCTCAAGAAAAGGAGCAACTGCAGAATGCTACAGAAAATAAAGGATTATTTCAATATGCACGAGTTTAGAAAGATTACTGTTAAGCAAATGATTTTTTGATAATTCTAGAGCACAAACTAGCACAACAGCTCTGGCAGTGAAGTGGAAAGGGCTGTCACCAAGCTTAGGGAGCATATAACAAGTAAGAGCCTGTAGAAGTATTAGAAATATTTCAGAAATTTTATGCAAGTTTGTATAAAGCAGAGAAGTATAGAAATAAAAAAAAGGTACAAATGGAAATGTTTATGGAAGAATTAAATATGCTCAGGTTAGAGGTAGTTGAGGCTCAATTACTAACAGGCTAGGAAATGATGAGATAAAAATGGCTATGTAGAATCTATCTACCGGAAAGTGCCTGGGGATATATGGTATTCCTGTAGAAGTTTTGAAGTTAGGAGGGAAAAAAAAGATCTGGAAGGTTTTGTTTAATGGTAGTTCAAGAAGAGGAGAAATTCCAGCATCCTGGAAGAAGGCGATTTATGATACTACCTAAAGAGGGTAAAGATCTTTGGGATCCAGCTTCATGCAGGGCCATTTCTATACTCCACCATGATTAAATTGGTCTATAATGGCCAAATGAATGGCAAAGATGATGCCAAAATTGGTATGGATCAATGTGGTTTTGTGGAGGGGAGGCAAACCTTTGACGGTATTAACATTGATCCAGAGGGAATCCATGTAAGAAAATAGTATTGGTGGGTTTTGATGCGGAGTAAGCATTTGACAGACACGGACTTCATGAGCAGGGCAATGGAAGCATTTGCTTTCCCTGATGCAGTTGTAAGATGGATTAGAAGAATGAGGGATCTGAGGGGCAAATTAAGGTGGGTGGGGTCCTTTCTGTTTCTGCTTGAGTAGAGGAACCAGGCAGGGTTGTCTGCTTCCCCTTTTTGCATTATGTTTAGAACCATTGACAAAGCAAATAAGAGTTTCAGAAATTCAAGGATATAATTGGTATGGTAGTCATGAAAAGCTGGCTCTGTTTGCAAATATTTTATACATGACAAAACCAGGAAGGGACATTAGTGTTGTGGAACATTTTAAGTAGATTCATATCTTGGGATACAAAATTAATGAAGCTAAAACAAAGGCAATAGCGGTAAGTTATATACCTACACACATTGGTCCAGCAATATTTATATTTATGGGGGCATGATAAAATGAAGTGTTTAGGAGTATGGATTAGAAATGGGTCTGGCAGCTAAGGATATGTGGGAAGAGACTAAAATACAAAAACTTGAGAAATTGTAAGCTTGTTATGGATACTAAGATACAAGACATTAAAATGTTAAGTCCCTTTAGATTTATACACAGGTCAGGCATATTTTTTAACGAGAGGAAAAGCTGTGGTTAGCAATTAGAGTTGAATGATTTTATCTAGGAAAAGAAGACAGCAAGGGTAAAGTTGGGATTAGTGGGTTCTTGTAATAGAACAAGGCTGACTATGATTACCTAATTTTGGGGGGGGGGGGGTTAGAACACAGTTAAGGCTGTTGTACATAGCACAAACAGAAAAGTATAATTTAAAGTTGAAAGGAATGATGCTGATACAGGGAGGAAGCGCAAGAAATGAGAGATTTTTTGGATGCAGACTCTTGAGGAAAAATCGTACAGACTTGCATTCATAAAATAGCAGGGAGTATTCTAAGAACCAAGCCAGCATGCGAGTGGATTTTGCAGAAAGGGATGACTGTCAGTGATACAGATAATAGACAAGGGGGCTGGAATTTATTGGAGAAAACTGACAAAGGAACCAAGGTATTGGGAGCAAATAAAAGGGAATGGGAAGAGGCCAGTAGTTGGAATGCAAGTTAGAGATTACCTTCCTTATCGAGGATTTATGAGTATAGGCAAAGAAATAGGGGCTCCTGAATGAAAGACCCACACTGGTAGTTATTAATAGAATCTAGAACAGATGCTGCTGTTAAAAAGAATAATTAGTAAAGCATAAATATTGCATGATTATAAGAATCTGTCAGCAGAGCTTAGAAAGGATCGAGAAGATTGTATAAGCAATTCAGAGACAATGGGAATGAAGGATGTCTTCCAAATAGGCAACAGTCTAGAAGATTTAGAATATTTAAGTGTTTACACAAGTATTTTTATACCCCAAGTAGACTCCAAAGAATTTTTCCTCAGGTGGATAGCAAGTGTTGGAGGTGTGCCCACCAAGAAAGAGGTGGGTGGGAACATTTTTGGGAGTGCAGTGAGCTAGCAGACTTTAGGGCTTCCCTGCATACTGCTCTGTCAGGGATGCTGGATGAGCAGATTGGATTGACTTGAGAGATTTTTTTGATACAGAATCAGAATTGCCTAGACATAAGTAAAACCTTGCTGAGTCTTATGTTGGCTGCCAAAACCATTACTAGAAAATGGAAATCGAAGTCTAGACCAATTTTACTAGAACTAGTGAATATTGTTAGAGATAAAAGAACTGGAATTGGGATCTTTAGAAAAGGAAGAGAGCAAAGTACATAACAAATGGGAATTGTGGAAACAGTATATGCATAGCAGGAACTAGGTTTGAGGCAGGATTTGAATGAGCTATATAATGCTTAACTGACCATGACTGGATAGACAAGTGTATAATTGCAATTACAATTTTGTGTCTGTGTACCGTTTGCAACTGAAGTGTTATCTTTTTCATTTGTATAAATGTAAGATTGCCTGTCGTGTGAAAATTTAATAACTATGTTGGGGGGTTTGGTGCCAAAGAAAACAGGAAAATGGAGACCAATCCTGGACCTCAGCCTGAACAGATTTGCCTGAAAGCCAAAGTTCTGCATGGTCACGGATCAGTCCATTCTTCCTTTTTTGGAAAAGGACTGTATGTGCTCAATAGATGTCAGGATGTGTACTGTCATAAAAATTGGTGTTGCAGGAGATTTTCATGCTTCTGGCTAGGAGCTAGTAATCGGTTCATAGAACTGTCCTTTGGTCTCACCACAACCCCATGGTGTTAACCACCAAATTTATGGCAATGGTAGCAACTCAAGACTACAAGGATTCTGTTTCTGTATTTGGACGACTGGCTCATTGTCACTCTGACCAGACATCAACTCCTTGCAAGAGGAGTCATCCACTCTTGCTCAAGGTTAGGAATAACCATAAATTTCAAGGTCAAATCTAGAGCCACCTCAAAATCTAGAATTTGTAGGAGGGCTACTCTACACGAGATCAGCAATAACCACCGTCCCAGAATTCAAACTTAGTCAAGATAGTTTGCAGTACCATGATCTCGGCTCGCCTAGTTCTACAGGCTCTAGGATAAATGGCAGTGATGACCCTTTTTCCGCTAGCCAGGTTTCGCATGTGGATTCTACAGTGGATGTTGGCATCTCTGTGGTAGAATGATCAGCTACCCTTTGTTCACTCCAATTTGAATTACAAACTTGTGTAAGGTCTGTAGTGGATCCAATTGGAACAATTGGGACTGTCCATTTGTCCCCTCGAAGCCCAAGGCGATAGTGACCACGGGCACTTCCCAGGTAGGGTGAGGGTCATTACCTGGGAAAGTCTATGGCATGTGATCCCCAGAAGAGGCCAGTTTGCATAAATGTACTGGTGTTAAGAGCAGTGCTTAGCACTGAAAGCCCTTTCAGGATGCTGTCCTGTCAGGAACGATTGCAGTAGAATGTCAGTGGTTTGGTACATCAAAAAACGAGGAACCAGATTGTACCCCATTTGAGAAGCACTAAGGGTGTGGCAGTGAGCAATGTCTTCTGACTGCTTTTTCTTAGCAACGCAGATTCTGGGAAGTCCAACCTGCTAGCTGACTGCAGGTGCATTCCTTTACCTCATGAATGGTCTCAATCAAAGTTTGGGAAGAATTTTTCCACAAATGGACCTTGCTGTGATCTCCCCTAAACAAGTACAACAGCTGTCTTGCCCTAATCCCCCCCACAGGGGTAGTCACCAAGGGATGCTGTCCATAATTGGCCTCCCTGGATTACTTTTACATATCCCCAGTTCCCTTAATTCCAAAGTTCCTTCAGAGCTTCCAAGTTGAAGACCAGGGTCATTCTCATTGCCAAAAAGCAGTAGAAGGCAGAAGCTGTTGGAGACTCTTAACACTTTATTGCCAAGCATTTTCATCTTTAACAAAGGCTTCAGAACTGTTTTCATAAAATTCCACAATTAAATACTTTAATCATATAACCCAATCCAACAATTAAATCTTTTGGTGTTTACTGGTTTACTTATTCCCTTTGCCCCCTTTTGAACTTGACAGATTTGGTTTCCCTTCCTGTGGCCTCCATTAACCAACCTTGGATTCTGGACCTAGCATGAGACATCCAGACCTTCCAAACCTCTAGCTGACTGCTTGGTTTCTCCAATTACAGTAATAGCTGGACAAGTCTATATGCTCTACCCCTGTTTGTCATATCTGGTCTTTCCTTAAGGCATCCACTCGGTACTAAGTGGAAAAGACTGGGCTATCCAAAAGCATTTTAACGCTTTTCTTGACACCAGTTAGTCAAGTGCTGGAGTTCTTGACACTACTTTTCAACAAAGGGGCCAGTTCAACTGTGAAAATCCAATTGGCAGCAATTCTTAATTTACAGATTTGGTTTGGTCATTCACTAACCTGTCAAACTAAAGCTTTCTTGCGCAGCACAGATGTTTGTTTCACTGTTGCAGTCATCACTTGTGCGTTATCTCTGCTGTGGTAGCCGCCGGCCCGAATACCAGTCTGTTTTCTGCATCTGCTACTGTCGCCTGTAGTCTGACATCAGGTAGTCAGTGCTATAAAGCAAGGCAGCTGCGGAGCCCGTAGCAGAAGCAGTTTGCAAGTGTGCCGGTTGGTCACTACCGAGGTTGAACTACAGCTGAAAATGTCTAAAGCAAAGTACCCCGTTGGGGATCCTATTTTCTTGCAATAACCAGTGTCTGAAAAAGTTAAGTCTTGCCTGTAGAAAGCAGATCCTACACAGACTTCCATTCATACTGCATCACTTGTTGAGGCCCAGACCACAACGTCCCTTGTTGCCGGTTCTGTGACTTTCTTCACGCAGAACCATTTGCCATAGAGCCCATATTGTAGACTGGTATTTTTGTCTTCAGTCTTCGCATTCCGAAATGGCGTCAGGCAGCCAGCAATCCCATTGGACATTACGAAAAAACGCAGAGATAGACCACACAAGGCTAAGCCTTCGGCGACTCTACTGCTAAGCAGGTCTTCAGCTCTCTGTAATTCAGTGGGGTGCTTTCACAGCCCCTGATGCCTAATTGGATATCTACGCAGGCCTCTACAGAGACCCTTTGAGAGTCTGGTGTGCTGCAGAAATCTTTAGTCTTCCAAGCCTTTGGCTGTGTCTGCCTCTGTTGGGTCTGGAGCAGTGATACAGGCACCAGCATCAGAGGAGGCCTCTCGCACTACTGAATCTAGGCAAAAACAGATGTCATCTTATCCAACTACAGTTTCTCTCCGATGGATACTCTTAGGCCTAGAAGCCAGGCCACTCATAGAAAATCTGCCTCTAGCCGCCATCTTGCTCCTGCTCCACCACCCCAAGCAGAAATGCTTTAAAATGACGGAGGATCTCCTCTCCCTTATCAGGGGTAGTTAGGCCACAACTTCACCTCAGACTGCTTGAGGATTCAGATGCAGAGGAGTCCATTCCTTCTGCACCCCCACCAGAAGACCTTCCCTTTGGGAAAACCCTTCACACCCTCGGAACATTTCCAATGGGAATCTCAGGATTCCCCTAATCTAAGAGAAGACTGTTTCTGCACCTGCCCCAGCACAGACCCCTGGCCACCCCCTATTTGGAAGTGGTGGATGTCCATGAATCCAGCTTGGCCCCTGATACCCTACCACGTGCCCCCAGAAAACCTTTGACTTGGAGAGCTTTGAGCGTGTTTAAATGAAAGGGCCTTTGGAGTGGGAAAGAGGATCTGATAGTGGTGGAACCCTTGGAGCAGAGGCCTGTTCCAGTGCCCTCTGCCCCGGTCTACCTTGACTTCAGTTCCGATCAGAGTCTCTGAGCCGGCACTCACTGGTTCCGGGGGAGAGTTGAACCGACACTTCGGTCCCGACTCTCCCTCTCGGAGCTTCAGTGCAGATGAGCTCTGCTCCGTCCTCTGGTTCGGAGCCAGTGGTCTCTGCCCTTGGGAGGTTGCTGTCTTTGGAACCGGTGGATTCCTTGGGTTGGGAAACCGGTGCCTGTGATGCCATGAGGATGATCATGTCTGCTAAGACCCTTACCTCTTTGTATCTTTCCTCTTCCTACCCTAAAGGACTGCATTCTGTCCCTACACCACAGGTCCCCACCAAGCATGAAGACCCAGAGCCTCAGGTAACCCCATTGGGTGACCTCTGCTTGACCGACTTCACCAGACACCCCCACTGAAGTCCCCAGAAAGAGACTGCAAGAGGAGGCATTGGATTCCCCTCAGGAATCCTTAACATCAGACACCAACTTAAAGGAATCAGAAGAGTCCCCGTGGTCGTCCTCTCTCTGAGGATGTCTCCTTTGCAGACATCCTGGAAATATAAAGGCAGAGGGGTGACTAGCTGTCCCTTACCCCTACTGAAAATGAATCTGTGCTCCTGAAGGCCTTTGGGTCTCAGTCTTCCACCTCCTGGGTTACTCTGCCCTTTGACGAATTAATGGACTTGGTCGCTCGAAGGGTGTCTAAGTCTCCTGATTCCATGGATCCGGTCCCCTCGGAGGCCCAACAAATTTATCATCTCCCCTCAAGACAGGTGTTTCCTTACGAAGGGAGTCCCTGTTGATGCCATGGTGGTAGCGGCCACCAAGAAAGATGTCCGAAACCTCTTCTGTTTATCCTTCTAATAGTCTCTAGGACAATGGACAGGTACGGGAAACGCATCTTTAGTTCTGTGACATTTGCAAGGAGATCGCTCCACTATTTAACCCACTTTACCCATCAACGAGATCTCAAAGAGCTTGGAGATGCTCTACAGGGCAAAACAGATACTGTTTCTGAGAAAGTAACGGCACAGCTTAACACCCTTAATTCTGTTGTGAACTCTTCCATGTGGCTCATTTCTTATGCAGCCGATGGATCGAGCCAGGCAGCAAATTCAGCAATAGCTCTGTGGAGACCATCCTGGATGTGCTTATGCACCTTTGCAGAAGCCTTCAAGTTTTCCTTTAATAACCCATTTGATGGCTCTTCCTTGTTTGGGCCTAAAGTCAAGGAGAAACTCAATAGGTGTGAGCAGGAAAGAAAGAGACTATCTGCTGTAGGAGTCCGTTTTTCCACCCCTAGTCCATGCCCCAAAGGGCAGAAAGGTGGAAAAATGTGGTTCTGAAAGTTTCAAGGAGCTTTCCAGAACACACGTAGTGAATCCCCCCTCCAGGGGCAGAGGAAGGGGGTATAATGGTAGACGCCGCCCAGGCGGCAGAGAGGGCCTGCCAAGGAACTATCACTCTGGTCCTGCGGACCCCATCAGCGCTCCTGAGAGGAGGCCCAACTGTCCTGCTCTGGAGGCAGTCGGGGGTCACTTAGCTTTATACCCAGGCGCCTGGCTAGGAATTGCATCAGATTCTTGGGTAAAAAGCGTAATTACCAGAGGTTACATCATTCCCTTTTCAGAATCCCCTTCCATTTGTACAAGAATCCTAGACGTTCCACCCAGTCTGCGGAATCTAGCAGCAATAGAAATTCAAAGGCTGCTAGAAAAGTCAATCCAGCCAGTCCCGGCGGACCAGATAGGATTTGAACTTGCTCCATGTTCTTTTTAGTTCCAAAGAAAACCAGGGACTGGAGGGGCCCATCTTAGACCTCGGCAAACTAAACCCCTTTGTTGAAAAGGATAAGTTCCGGATGGTCAAGCTTCAATCAGTACTTCGTTTCTCGAAATGGGCTATCGAATGTGCTCTAGATCTCAAGGATGCGTACTACCACATCAAAATGGCCCAGGCCATCCAGAGATCACTTGCGTTTCTGGCTGGGTGCCAGTCACTACCAATTCCAAGCTCTGCCCTTTGGTCTCACCACAGCCCCCCAGAGTGTTCAAATGTATGGCAGTGGTGTCTGCTCACCTGAAATGTTTAGGATTCCGGGTGTTTCCATATCTGGACAACTGGCTCTTCACCGCCACCACCAGGCATCAACTAATTTGCGCCAGAGATTACACTATCAACCTGTTCCAGGTTGGGCATAACCTTAAATTTTGAACAATCTGCTTTATTGCCGTCGCAGCATATTTTTTTTATAGGAGCAGATCTAGACACCACCACCTCCCTGGTCAGATTGCCTCAAGAAAGAGTAGTATCTTTGCAAAGTCAAGTGTCCCATTTGTTAATGGAAAGGAGAGTTCTGGCATTCTAGGTTCTGAAGCTTAGGCACCATGGCAGCTACACTCGTAGCAGTTCCTCTGGGACGAATGCACATGAGGATACTCCAATGGTTACTATTTACACAGCGGTCTTAACAGCTTCCAATGTCACGCAAGATTCTTCTGACAAATGCTTGCAAAAAGGACCTTTAGTGGTTTAACAGCCACCAAGTTACTGTAGGTCGCCCATTTGTATCCCCCCCCACCCCCCACACACAGCGACCACGGATGCTTCCCTGATAGGGTGGGGGGGGGTGGCTGTTTCAGGGAAGAACTGTCCAAGGCACTTGGTCAGACATGGAATCTCACTTGCAAATCAATGTCCTAGAATTGAGAGAGGTGTTTCTAGCATTGCTACACTTTCACGACTGTACATTTGCAATACAGACATGTCTGTAGTCTGGTACATCAACAAGCAAGGGGGAATAGGCCCTGAGAGTTTGACAGTGAGCTGTATCCACTGGGTGCTTTCTGATGGGAACGCATATACCCGGGTCATCCCACGTGATAGCAGGCAAACTGAGCAGAGCCATTCTGTTGCCTCAAGTGGTCTCTCAAAGAACGAGTGGCGAAAAGGATATCCCATAGATGGGGCCAGCCTTGCTGCAACCTTTTTGCATCCCTGATGAATGCCAAATGCAGAAGCTACTTTCCCCTGTACCCTCCACCAGGGGACAGCCCAAGGGACTCACTTGTACACGATTGGCCCTCTGGTCTCCTTTATGCCTTCCCTCCAATCCCTCTGATCCCCATATTTTTACAGAAAGCCAAAAGTCTGGGAAGGACTGTTCTAATAGCCCCGTTTTGGCCTCTGCAGATATGGTTCCCCTTCCTACAGCAATACCAAGTGGAAGAACCTTGGGTTTTGGACCCAGTGCCAGACCCGATTCATTCATTGGGGCTTCTTCATCCCTCTCGTCTCCCTCAAACTGACAGCTTGGCTGCTCCACTTCCCAACCTAGCCAGGTCACACTGTCTCCAGCGGTTCAACATATTTTAGTTTCCTGTCTCCACCAGGAAACCTTAACAGCAAATGGAGGCGATTTGTTCATTGGGCTTCTCAGCATGGTATTGATCCCTCTGTTGCCCCTATTCATAGTATTCTGGAATTCTTCACTTCGCTCTTTCATGATGGTGCGGCAGCTTCTACGATAAGGGCTTAATTGGCTGCCATATCTAACTTTCATGTGGGATGCAGTGGTTCAAACATTGTCCCACAGATTATGTAAAGCCTTTTTGAAAGGAACTAATCACCTTAGGCCACCTATCAGACATCCTGTTACTCCCTGGAATCTGATTTTGGTGCTGTCTTGATTCATTCTTCCCCCTTTTGAGCCTGCATCATCTTGTCCTTTGAAATTCCTTTCTTGGAAGACAATTTTTCTGGTGGCTATTACTTTGGCGCGTAGAGTTTCTGAACTACAAGCACTTTCTATCAGGCCTCCATATCTAGTCTTTTACCCCAACGGTGTCATTTAGAACATATCTAACCTTTCTTCCCAAGGTCTTCTCGGAGGCAAACCAGTCTTGACCTTCCTACTTTTTTTAGACATCATGCTCATAGAATGGAGTACATTACATAAGCTTGATGTTCAGACAGTTGAGGTTTTATTTGGACAGAACAAAAGAATTTAGGAAATATGATCAACTATTCGTTTTCTGTGCAGACAAAGATTTGTTGGTATCCAAAGTTACATTGTCCAAATGGATTTCTGATTGTATAACATTTGTATATTCTTACAAAGTGGACAGGGCTTCCTTTGGTTCCACCGTTCTCAGGAATATACTCCTGTGAGCCGCTCAGAATTAGGGTGCTTGGGACGCTACCCACGTGTAAGGAAACTCCGAGATTGAACAGCTTCATATAAAGAAGTTCTTACCATAGCGTTCCATGTGAGTTGTTCATCTCACCTTTGTTCTTGCACTCCGTCCCACCTTCCCCCTCCAGGTTATGGAAGAACAAGTATGACTGGTGGTCTGGTTGGTCTTGCTAGTGTCGTCCTTTCCAGCCAGATTATTGTTTAGCTATTGTAAATAGTTATGTACTATGTACATTTTTTGTAATTGGTTGCTTAGTGTGTTTTTCTTGCTGGTTCAGCAAACTAGATCTGGGTTTGGTAGGAGAGCATCATGGGATAGGGACTGTGCCGCGAGCTACTCAAAGATCTTGAGCTTGGAAAGCGGCCGACTCTGAGGTGATGGATTGGCTCTGAACCCACAGGTAAAGAACAAAGGTGAGATGAACAACTCGCATGGAACGTTATGGTAATAACATAACTTTTTTTTTATGGATATCTGGAGGTGTTGTACTGCTGTTGTCTTTTTGGGCTTGTTGAAGCAAGTTTATCCTCCCATTCTAAGGTTGACTTTCCTTTGCTTGTAGGAGGGGCTGTGCATTCCCTTTAACCAGTTAAAAAAATTCTTTGTAGCCAACGCATAATGTAGCCTAAGAAAAGGGCAAGGAAGTTGGCATACTCTTCAGCCATGTTACTATTTGGGGTACTCTGCTGTCATATTTTTAGTACTTCCCTGACTGCTTTGTAGAGCCTGAATTGAGAGTTGAAAATTAGCCTTGCTGTGTTGCTTCCCTTTTGCAGCAGTTTGGACAGCTTGTTGCTAAATTAGAGTGGTATCCTTGAAGGCTTTACTCCCTTGATTGCTGAAGTCTGAGTTGCTAGGCAGCGTCACCCCCCCCCCTTCCAGACTGTCTAGGCGGAAGAGGCCCAGCAGGAGCTTTAGAGACTGGACATGTTCTTCATTCCACATTGCTGCAGTCCTAACAACTGGGTAGTCCGCTGAATACCAAATATTATACTCGGTCAGGTCGGGGACGCCTGTCACTGGCGTCAATGCGTCCAGGAGTGCAGGACGCATGACTGACCGTCGACATATCCCCTTTGCCGCATGGTCATGCCGAAGCAATATTTTTTGCGAGTGCAGGTTGGCGAAAGTTGAAGAAAGAGGAGGAGTTTCAGGCAGACCTAAAGTGGTTAACATACCCTGGGGATTATTTTTGGTTTTTCTTGCCAGTATTTTTTACGGATGTCAAAAAAAGTAAATAACTGTATCTTGTGGGAAACAGATACCTCATAGGGATTACCATACTTTTTGGTTCCTATTTCTAGGCCAGCATGTCTTTTTACTCAGTTTAGTCCCGTGTACAGGACCTTAAGATCTTTGTTGCTGCAACTCCCACTTCTCTTTTCTTGATGTACTGAAAAATGTTAGGGTTCAACCAAATACCCTAATAATGGGTCTTCCACTACCCCACCATTAACTGGGAAAACTTCTCGTGTACCAACTCCTTAGCTCAATTCTTTCTGGAATTCATAAACTCCAATGTCCTAGATCAACTTATCCACACAGTCACCAGGAGCAACATTATCCTAGACCTAGTCATTGCCAACATGAGTGACTGGTGTTCCAAACCTGGTCAACTACTTGTTGGTACGATCCGTCCATAAGCTAATCCATCCCACCCCCATTAAGGAAACCACAGTAAAAAATTTCTCCAAAGCCAATTTCATTCTTAAGACAGAAGTGGTGAACTGACACCCATGCTGATGGACAATACAGTTACAACTGTTGAATCCTACACAAATGCAGTCTATAAACACTTAGTGTATGGGTTGTGCTATCCCAAACCGAACCAAGTTGCTATCCTCCAAAAAAAAAAGGAAGCCAATCTCTGTCCCCTGCCATAAACAAACTGGACAACCGAAGGAAGAAGCTGTTGCAAGAGTAAAATCCCATGAGTGGAGGAGCTCCCTGGTCAGTAAGAAGATGAAATCCCTTAAAAGAGCCTCCAAAGTTGGCTACGAAAACAAAATCGCTACTAATTCTAAGGACAACCACAAAGTATTTTATAGCTATGTCAAGAATCTTTATGGCAACACCCATATCTGCTCAGAGTTGCAGCACAACGGCATGAAAATTACAGAACCAACAGATATTGCCAACATCCTGGCATATATAGGTTGTGTTAACTTTACCCCCCCTCACTCCCTAAAGGGCCCATATCTATACAGGAAGAATGCAGAGTCCCTGTAATCACAACTACACAGGTAAAAGCTGCACTCTCTTTAAAGCCAAAAACACAGCATCCATGTGACCGGGCGACATCCCACGCTGCAATTTTACACCAATTTCAGGATGAACTGGCTCCCCACCTAAGCACTATGTTCAATAATGGCTTCTCATCAGGCTTTGTGCCCACTGAATGGCGCACAGCAACAGTTATCCCACTCCACAGAGGGGGAGCCACCACTGATCCCGGGAACTATTGCCCTATTGGCCTGACGAGCCTGGTCTGCAAGGCCATGGAACGCATCATCATGGAACTCCTAAACAAAGACATTGGTAACCTCCAAACTCTGGATCCCAGTCAGTTCGAGGCTTGTGAACGGCAGAGCATGCCTCCTGAACCTGATCGACTTCTTTGAGGCAGTCACCAAAGCTGTAGATGAGTAAAGTGGTTCACACAGCCTATCTTGACCTCGCCAAGGCTTTCAGCATCATCCCCCATTCTGGATTTATAGCTAAACTTACTAAACTAGGTATAAAGCCCTACGTCACAAGATGGGTTGCCAACTAGCTCACTGACAGAACCCACACTAAAAGTTGCAGACTCCAAATCTGACCTCAAAGCAGTGACAAGTGGAGTACCACAGGGTTCCGTCCTGGGACCTCTATCTAGTTCTCTAAAATGCAGGTCAACACAGAAGGCCTCTGGCTAGCGGAGTTTGCAGATGACTGCAAACTAGGATCCATAGTAAAGTCCCCTAATGATGTTGGACATCCTACAGAAGGTCTTCGCTGAGGCAGATGCCTGGTGTCAGAGCCATGGCCTCAAGCTCAATGCCATAAAGTACAGTGTCATCCCCTCTGGTAAAAACTCTGTACCCATGAACTATCACATAGGCAGCAATCTACTTTACACCGAATGTGTGATGAGACCTTGGGACCCAGGTGGACAGTGGTCTTTCCTTTGATAGTCACATCGCCACAGAAGTCGGGAAGTCCTACATGGCACACCATCACAAAAGGGCTCTTATCCAAGAAAAAGGTCATTGTTCCCCTCTACTTGACATTTATTAGACCCATTAGAGTACAACGCCCCTTTTGGAATGTACCTCACAAGACATCTGCAGCAGTTGGAAAGGCCACAGAAGTACCTCACAAAGATGATTATTGGCCTCCAAATGCCCTACACGGTCTCAAAAAATTCAGCTTTACTCTGTAGCATATCGCCTACTCTGAGGTGATCTCTGCCTAACATATAAAGCTATGTCAAGCCCAGAGCTGTTGGACATGCTACACCTAAGGAAATCCCAATCCTTCTAGCTACACACTTTAGGGACCTAAATCTTGTCACCACAATAAACAGGACATGCTGGAGGGATAGATTCCTGTCCCAGAAACTTACCACACTCTGGAACAGGCTACCCATATGTCAAGCAATGTTTATTAGGACTCTTCAAGAAAAATCTTGAGTGGATGGGAAATAGTAAATGCACCCCGGGGATCACTTTTGTGACAGTGGCACAGGAAATTAACTTTCGTGGGTGGCGTAAGCCAGGGAACCTTGTTGGCTAGGCTTACGTAGGCCCTTGGGCCGAAAGCTTAGTACCTACCTATGAACCGATATCTTTGCAAAATCCTGTAAGGGAGTGTAGAACCAGCCTCTTTAAGTTGATGGGAGGTTCCTTGGTTGCATGAGGGATGGAGGGTGCCTTTCCCTTTAAATTTCCACACCCCACCCCTTTTCTCAAGTGTATATTGGGAAGTTTTTTTGCAGGAGTTGTATGGCTGTGGTGAGTTTTGGCCTATATCAGCTGCAAAAGTAGTTTTCAGTTTGCTTAGAAGCTTTTGAGAGGTGTTAAACCAATTCTGCATTTCTTCCCGGAATGAGTTTGGGTTACTGTTATGCTTGCCTTTAGATAAGGCATACATGGCAGCCTTCAGCTGCTTGACAGCCATTTGGCAGGCTAATGTTATCAGCCGCCCACCCTGGTGTCCTGCTCTGGCTTTTTATGAAGGTGTGAATGTCGAAGCTGGTATTTGAGAACCATGGTAATTCTATGCTTTTCATACTAGTATGCCTAGTGGTTATAAGAATTGGTGAGAAGACATGTTTAATGTTGGATGCATCTCAGTGCTGAGGGCTATTTCTAGATGCATTGGGGTTCCACAGAGCCAGGGTGAGTGTTTCAGGTCTTTCCTCCACCTTCGGTGTTGTCAGGTGCTGGATATCCTCTTTGAAGGGTTTCTTGCTTTGTTTTAGTTTTTTGGATCGCTGGCAAGGAAGAGGTTCCTTTCAGTATAACTGGGACCCAACTGCTGCTGCTGTTGGTTGAGTACTTTCCAAACTTGGAATCTTAGTGGCGCAGGGTTGGGTTGCAGTTCTCATTCTGTTAGTGTAGTTTGTGGCTGCTCTCTTGGCCTTCAAGCTTCATGGGGAGATGAAAGAATAGGGTCAATAGTGAGCCTTCCTGGTTTGGCTATAAGGAGGCACATCTGCATTGTAATATAGCTCAAATCCTTTCCCATGAGGAATCCCTCGTTTAGCTTCACTTCTGGTTCTGTTGCAGGACCAGGGCAAACTCGCTCTTTCCTGGTGAGGGTTGCTAGCATTGCTTTTCTAGAGTTCAGGACCTAGATGGTCTTCCTCCTTGCCACCTTATGGAAGGGGGTTGTTGAGCTGAGCTCCTTTGCCTGCTAGCCAGGACCCTGCTCTGTATGGCATTTTCAACCTCTAACTGGGTAGTGCAGGGACGTTCAGAAATTTTGGAAGATCTATTCAGTTGTGTAAGTGATTAGAGGTTGAGTGAAATGGCATTTGCCATGTGTAAAAGTTGTGGGTTTCATCTCCATTTGGCATTTAGAGACTCCTCTGTTTGCTGGCTGGTTGGGGCACAGGATGAGAATTTGGCAGTGAAATTAGTGGTGGTGTGGGCTGCCCTTTTTTTTCCTTGAAAATGTGCCGCCCTTGGGGTCTGGTACTTGTGCTTTGCTGTTTGGGCCTGCAAGCCCTCTCCCATTGGCACAAGTGTTAAGATAGTTTAACTCTGATCTTTTTGAATGCCTAAATGCTTTTGGACTGTAGGAGGGGTGCTGCTGTTTTTAGAAGTCTGGATCCCCTGCTGCTTGGTAATTCTCACATTGCATTTGTCAAGGCTTTAGGTCCCCTTTTCCTAGTTTTGAGAGGTATTGAGAAGATTGAGGCTTCATTTACTCTTGGGGGCTTGGATTCTTCTGAAGGTAGAGGTGGTGGTCCCATAATAAGCAAGAGTTGGGGTGAGGTTGCATTCTGTCCCCAGATGCTAGTTTGTGGGGGGGGGGGGTGCGGCTATAGGTGTTAAGCTAACCACCACAGTGGCCTTTATAAGCCTAGCCATGCACTCCAAATCTCTGACAAGTTTGGGTACCATTGATAAGTGCAAGTAGGAGCTTGGTAGATGAAACATTTACAAGCAGGGGGCCAGGGAAATAAACCATTTACAGGTTGTCTGTGTCCATTAGAGACACTTGCCAAGCCAGGGATGAATTTCCTGTTCCTATCCAATTGTCCAAGTTGCACTTGAATTGGGTTAAGGAGGAACTCTGCTTCACATGGATGGGAAGCCTGTTCAGACACAGGGTAATATCTGGGATTTATGCAAGTCTCTAGCAGGCCCTGTTTATATCACAGGCAAGTTTTATGTTTTTAGAATGGGTAATTCTGGTGCTGTTTTGTGGATATGCAGGGGGTCCAAAGTGGGATCTGACAATGCCCTGTATGTCAGGCATTGATCTCCCCACAAAACTCTGTAGGAGACAATACAGGGCTAGAACCTTGAAGTGGGTCTGCATAGGACATCTTACTTGAGCACTATTTTCTTTGAGGAACCTCTGGACATTCCAGTGTGATATGATTGGTCAGTTACAAACCAAAGAGGGCATTGTACTCTGATTGTACTCCGTGATGGGTCTGAATGCAGAATACAATGGAACAATGACTTCCTTGGACTTGGATGCCATACCTTTGTTTATAAGTTGCACAATATAGAATTACTTCCTCGCTACTGTAGACATGATGGTCAAAAGCTCTCTTACTCAGTCTCCAAGTCCCTGACTAATGGATCAACCCTGAGGTGTGTTGTCAGTATAGTTACCAGGAGTGGATGACTTCCTAAAGGATATGAGTTTCTTGGCATTTCGTTTTAGTCCAGTGATGGTGAACCTGTGACACTTGTGTCAAAGATGACATGCCATGACATTTTGGGTGACACAGCGATCACAAACACCAGAGTTACCAAAGACATCACATTAGCAACAAATGCAAAAGCAAAGTGCACTAAATTGTTTTGTGCCAGGAGGTTTTGATGACCAAACCAAAAGGTTCGCATCACTGTTTAGTCCATGGCTCCGACCAAATGGTTTTTCAGCCCCTCCTGGAGAATATTTCATTGTGGGACTCTGACTGCTCCTGATTTGCAGTAATCTGCAAATTGTCATCCAGAGATCACAAGCATTGGTGTTGCCTTTTGAAAAGTAAATGCTGAAAAGGAGCAGTCCCAAGGACTGCATATGTGACTGGCCTCTTTGTACAAGTGGACTCCAGTTCTAACTTCCTGAGCCAGTTAGCTACCCACTGGGTGACATCAGTTTGTACCTGAATTCTTGAGTTTGCCAACAGTGCCCAAGTGGGGTATTGTAAATCAATCAGTTCTTGCATATCAAACAAATGTTCATATCTCGAACCATAGTGGTTACCAAAGTAAAACTACAAACTATTCAGCACAAACTGTGCCATTTGGCAGTTGCTTGGTGCAAGTTGGTATTCAGCTCCTTCCAGACCTCCATTTCATCTGCTCTTGGTGTGGCTTGTATACAGTTAGGGCTTTGAGGAAAAGTTTCTTTCCATTTCTTGTAGTGCAGAGGATTAAGACTAAATTGTGAATGGGATGCTTCCTATTGTAAAGGGTACAAGGTTTGATTTCCACCTCCGTTTGCTTACTTGTACATCTCTGAGCAACTGATTTGGCCTGATAGTAGTTCGGAGTCATCCCTGATCAGAAATTTGACATTTAACTGGGTAGTCTGGGCAAGTAGCCCTTTTTCAGCAGTAGCCCAATGAGAAAACTACAACATATACAAAAATACAGAATAAAATACAATATGAAATCCCAAGTAGAATACAATAGACTTTACAATAACAAGAATAAGAAATTTACAAATAGAATATTAGAAATTAACATTGGTAGAATTTAGGGATGAGAGATGGTATACAAAGAGCATATGTATGTAGTAAGTCAAACTAGAGAGAGAGGCCGAAGAAGTGAGGAGAACAGAGGAAGTAGTTTAGGTTGGAGCAGGGTAAGGGCAGGACAGATTTGAGCAGGTTCTCTCTCAGGAGTTTTTAAAGTAAGTGTTAGTGATGGTTTTTAAGGAAAGGGGAAGCTTATTCCAAGCATTGACAACTGAGTAGTTATATAGAAGTTTGTTTTCATTAGGCTTGTGGATTTCTAAGAAGTGTTGCTCAGTGCTGCGGAGAATACGTGGTGGGGGTGTAGGGAGAGATGAGGCTAGAGAAACCAGGACACAGGGAAGGTTTATTTAAGATAGTGAGGTGGAGCTGAGGAATAAGTTTCTGGAATTCAAGTCACTGCAGGTATTTTTAATGCTGTGCAGTAGTGGGAGCAGTTGGAAAGATTGATAATTTGCTGCAGTAGCTTGGATGTCTGGGTTATATCCTGCATAGGCTATAACAGCTGGCCAATGTCCAAAGCTTTAGGGCACCTATGTACCCAAATGTTAAGTTTGAGTTGCTAAAGAAACAGATTTAGGCACCAAGACCTCCACAGCATTCATGACAGTAATGCTCTCTGAGGCTTTTAAGGATTGACTGAGCTTTTCCTTTGAGCAGCTAAGTTCCCTTTGGGAAAAGCCTTCCATTTATGGAAAATAAGCTTAAAGTTAGAGTTAATGGACTCGCACAAGGCTGTATTGTATTTTTAACTGAAAGCACTCCTTTATCAATTTAAGTTAGATTCATAGGTGTGCATTAGGCTATTGGCCATGGAGCCTTTACAAGCCTAGCCCATACGATTACTGTGGCATTGTGCCACCCATCCCTAGTTCCCAGTGTCTGTCAAGTACAGCCACTGGAGTGATCCCCAGGGTGAATTTTCTATCCACTCATCAATGTTTCTGTTGAGGGCTAGTGAGGTGCTCTACTTGATGTGGGGAAGTCTTTTCCATAGCATGGGCAGTCTCTGGGTTATGTACCTGTTCCTCCAGCATGTTCTGTTTGTGGTAATGAAGTTGAGGTCTCTGGAGCATGTGGTGTGGAGGAATTGGGATTTCTTTAGATGTAGTGTTTCTAACAGAGCTGGGTCAGACATGGCTCTCAAGTCAAACAGATATCACCTCTAAGGTGATAGAGACAGAATAGTTGGAGTTTTGAGTCTGTCCATATAGGACAAGTGTTTAAGGCCTAAGATCCTCTTTCTGAGGTACTTTTGTGGCCTCTCCAGTTGCAGGTGTCTAGGGAGGTACATGCCAAATGGGGCATTGTACTCAGTTGGCCTAATGAGGGAAGAGTCTAGGGAGACAATGACCTTTGTTCCTGGATGCAAAACCCTTAGTAATGAGATGTGCCACATAGGATTTTCTGACCACAGTGGTGGTCAAAAGAGAGGCTATTGTCAGCCTGTGTTCCCAGATCTCAATGCCTTGTGTTCAGTGGGCTACCATCGATTTGGTAATTCATGAGAACCAGGCTTTTCCCAAAGGGGATGAGGACACATTTTTTGGCATTGAGCTTAAGGCCATGGTTCAGACACCAGTTGGTCTAAGTGAGGCACCTCTATAGGATGTCAACGTCCCTTGAGCCAATACTAGCTCCCAGCTTGCAGTAGTCTGAATTTTGTCCGCCAGAGTCCCTTCGTGTTGGCCTGGACTTCAGGAAAGTAGATACCAGACAGGAGAAAACACAGGACCTGTGAGACTCCACTCCTGACTGGTCGACAGTCTGACTTGAGTCAGCTACTTTCATACTGTGGGTTCTATCTGTGAGCCAGTTTGCAACCCACCTAGTGATATAGGGGTTGATGCCTACCTTACTGAATTTTTCTGTTTGAGTGGGGAATGGCATCAAAGGCCTTGGCCAGATCAAGGTAGGCTGTATGAACCACCTTGCTTTCACCCACAGCTCTGGTGACTGACTCGAAGTTGAGCAGGTATGATCTACCTTTCACAAAACCAAACTGTGCGGGATCCAGGTTTGGAGATTCCTTATATCTTTGTTTGTTAGGTCCATGATTCATTCCGTAGCTTTGCATATCTGATTCATCAGGCTAATGGGGTGATGGTTCCTAGGGTCTGTAGTTGCTCCTCTCTTGTAGTGACAGATGACTGTAGCAGTGCACCATTTCGTGTAGAGAAAGCTTGAGGTGAGGCTGTGATTGACCAGGGCACACAGATGAGGTGCCAGTTCATTCTAGTTCATGTAGAATGCAGCCAGGGATGTTGTCAGGTACCATAGAAGCTGTATCCTTGACCTTGGACAGTGCTGTTTTAACCTCTGCAGCAGTATTACTGGGTGCCTGGAAATCTGCTGGCATTGACTGGTCCTTTGGGTGGGGAGAGAAGGGTGAAGTTGGCACTGAATCTGTTGGCCAGTATGTTGGCAGTATCTGTTTGATTGGCATAGGAGGTACCATTGTGCAGTAGCTCAGAGCAAATCTGGGTATTGCCGTGGTGATTCTTTCCATAACTATAGACCATCTTGTGGTTGTCTTTACTATCTGCTGCAGTTCTGTTTTCATTAGCTTTAGAGGATGTGATGAGGGATCTCAACTTTTTGTTGAGGCTGATAAGGGAGTTTTTCCAGTCTTGGGACTTCACCTTATTCTGCATTAGTTTTCTCATTCTGTTGAGTTTATAGCAGGGAACCACCAGGTTGGCTTCCTTTTTTTTTTTTTTGGAGAGCGTCTTGGTTCTATTGGGTATGGCGAGATCCATGCATTTGTATGTGTTCGTACAGTGTATTGGTGTACGATTTGGCTGTCATGCAACTATTCTCCATTTGCACGGATGTCGTGAAGTTAGCCACCTCTGTTTTTAGGAGCCCAAAGTTCATAGGTTGTTACTAAGCTATCGGCCCTAGGACCTATACAAGCCATAACGGTTCACTGGATATCTCTTCCCACAATATTTACTTCCCTGTACCCCTGTCAAGCAGGGTGACTGTGATCCTTGGGGTGAATTTCCTCTCTCCCATCCAGTTGCCAAGGTTCCGTTTGAAGAGGGCCAAAGAGGGGATCTGCATGACGTGTATGGGCAGTATATTCCAGAGTATGGGAGTCTCTGGGTCAGGAACCTATCCCTTCAGCATGTTTTGTTCATTGTGATGACAAGGTTTAGATCCCTGGAGCGTGTGGCTCTGAGGGATTGGGATTGACATGGCCTTGTATGTTGAGCAGAGATCGCCTCTGAGTAGACTATATGCCACAGAGTACAGCTGGAGTTTTTTTAGACTGTCAGCATAGGGCATCTGCTTTAGGGCTGTGATACTTTTAGTGAGATATTTCTGCGGCCTTTCCAGCTGTTGCAGATGTCTTGTGCGGTACATACCAAATGGGGCGTTTTACTCTCTAATGGGTCTAATGAGGGATTCGTACAGTGGGACAATTGCCTCCTTTTTTCTGGATGAAAAGCCCTTAGTGATGAGCTGTGCCACACAGGATTTCTTGACTGTTGTGGCAATGTGGTTATCGAAGGTGAGACCACTGTCCACCTGTGTCCCCAAGTCTCTCATCACACTTTCGGTGTTTAGTGTACTGCCACCTATCTGGTAATCCATGGGTACATGGTTTTTCCCAAAGGGGATAAATATACTTTTCTTGACATTAAGCTTGAGCCCATGGTTCTGGCACCAATCTGTTTCTCTAAGTCCCTTTGTAGACTATCCACATCATTTGGGGATTCAATAATGGCTCCCAGTTTGCAGTCATCTGCTAATTTTGTTAGCCAGAGTGAAGTTGGTTTTGGAGAAGCTTTTCAAGGTAACCTTTGCGTGGGGGGTGGAAGGGATGTGGATTTTCGAGGTGATTAGTTTGTGGTTGGATCTAATCTGGGAGGAGTTGACTATTGGTGTAGAGCAATGGTCGCCATGTTAGTAATGACCAGGTCAAGGATGTTGCTATCTGTAGTGGGGGTAAGAACAAGCTGGTCCAGGGCATTGGAATTAATGAATTCCAGGAAACATTGGGCAAGTGTATTGGTACACGAGTAGTTTTTCCAGTTAATAGAGTGGTAGTTGAAGTCTCACATTATTTGTGTTAGGTTGGACGCTAATATTCTCCAGGGTGCTTAGGAATGTGGAGTGCGAGTCTTGGGACATAGTTGGGGACCTATAGCAGGCTAGGACCTAAATCGCTGTCTTACCCAGTGTTAGCTGCACTTGAAGCATCTCTGATGCATGTTATGCTAGGCTACAAGTCTGGAGGTGTGTGAAACGCCACCGCCTTTGGAGCTTCAATCTAAGTTCTGGGCCCAAATGGTGTGAAATTGAGTTATAGCTGTTTGGTAGTGCCAGGGGTACTTTCTGCCTTGAACCAGGTGTCGTACAGCACAAATGCCGATGTTCTCCATTTTTTGGAGTGTGTAGAGTGTACATTTTGAGATTTAGACCTCCAGTGTTGAGCAGCGTGACCCTCTACATTTGTTTGTAGCCATTATGGTGGTTATTTGGTCTTTGGAACACTGCCTAAAAAGGCACTGTAGGGGTGGCAAGAGCCTTGGCCAGTATCTGCAAGTCTGAGTGACATGCAAGCCATCTCTGGTGACTTTCTCCTTATTTAACCTAGTGAGTGGGATGCCTTATGTTTGTCATTTGTAAATATCTCATCAGTAATGTGTCATCTTTATTACTTATGTCTACCTTGGTAATATGCCTTCTTTGTTATTACTTACCTGTTCACCTTTTAGCTTTTCTCCCCGAACCTCCACTGAAAATGGACTTTAATCCAGTTGGACTATCCCGCTTAACAAATGTAAAATAAAAAAAAAGTGTGCCTCACTATCAAGTCACTTATGACTAATGTGTTGGGGATGCTATTTTGCCTTGGTGGCTTTGGTTGAGTGGCACACTTTAGGAGAGTTGTCTCATGATTACTGTGTTGTGGTGGTAGTGCATTTCTGCTTTGGTCTTTGCTGTTTGGGTAGATTTCTGAGCATTGGCGAAGGTGTTTTTGGCAAGACGGTGCTGGTGTGTATTCATGAGGTCTGTGTTCCATGTGGTGTGGTGCAAGTGTTGACCTTCTCTTGACCAGCTATTACAATCTTGGCTGGAGAGTGTGTGGCTTCCAATTTGGGTATATAAGTGAATCTCTCTGAAGTCTGAGTGTTGGGAGGTAAGAGGAGAAGTCTGTGTACCTGAGGTAGTTGCTGCGTTGCATCAGGATGCCCAAGTTCACCAGGTTAATAGTAGAAAGCACAGGGAACTGACCTTTAGACATGCCTGGAAGTGTGGGCTTTAAGTACTGGAGCAGTTTCCTTGTAGAACGTTTAGTGCTGGTAGCACTTGTGTGCTACAATTGCTACAAGAATGATGGTGCTAGACTAAGCTAGTAAAAGTGTTGGAGAGGAGATAACCTAGAATATCTAAGGGAAAAATTGAAGAGCAAACTTTGGCACTGCTCAGAAGCTTACAAACAGTCCTGGATACACCAGATCTGTATCTGGACTAGACTAGTTACAGGAAAGGTGGGAAATGAGCGCAGATTCTGGCTTTTAAACCAGAAAGTGGAAAGAGATGGAAACTGCCCACACAGCAAATAAACTAGAATTGCTGGGCCAGAAGGCACACCTCTTATGTAGATAGGCTACCTAGTGCTTACCAGTCTCACTGATAAGCTAGAATGCTTCCCTTCAACACAGAAAGGCTTGAGGGGGGGGCTCATACACTTAGTTCTGGACACAGCAAATCTGTATCTGGACTAGACTAGTTACAGGAAAGGCAGGAAACAAGCTTAGATCTTTTTTGTTTACAGAAAAGCAACTAAAACTGTTGTGGTTCCCTTCCCGGTAAGGGGTCACCACAGCGGAACTCCGGTCCGCTAATGATTGGCAGTAGATTTTTATGGTGCTGAGTTGCCAGCCTGATGCCCAACCTTCCACGAAGGCATGCCCATTCACACATGTCTTTCAGAGGCCACTACCACAGGGAGGACATGCAGACTCCACACAGAAGGCACTCCCCCACACACTAGCTGAGAATTGAACAGGAGAACCTCTTGCTGTGAGGCAACAATGCAACCGCTGTACCACTGTGACAACGGTACTAAACACAATTTAAGTGCAGTGCAAGCTAGCACACGTGTGTAGCAGTATTAAAGCAAATGCAGTTAAATGCAATTTATTCAAACTGTGTTCTGTACTGAACAAAAATTTTATTAAACTCCTGAGCAGTTAAGTGCCAAAAAAATTATCGGCTGAGAAGTGCACAGTCAGAACACAAGGAGATTCAAAGTTTTTTTGTTAAAGTGGAAAGGGAGAAAGAACCTAAGTGAGTTGGCCTTCTCAAATGTTTTCTGTATTGGGTAGAATGAGTTAATGACACTAGTCTGGAAGGATTGTCCCAGATCAAATTTACAGTAGGGGCGGGCAACTGCAAAGCCACCAAGTATAAGACGACACCAATAGGGAGGGAGGCTGGGAAACTATTACAGCTACTAGCTACACTGTTAGGCAGTAAACACTACAGAAATGTTTATCACAGCAGAAAAACAGCAGTGAGCCACTAAATGAAAGTTGTAAACAGATAAAGGAGCAAGGAGGCTCTAGAGAATGCTTTTTAACTGCACACCAGTTATGATGCACACGACAGGAAATCAGAACAAACAGATGTTTAATAAATGGAGAAAATTTCCAGTTAATACCTTACAGACACGCAAACTAGGTAGAAAAGATTTACAGTGACAGTATAAACTTCATCAGGCCCTGTAAGGCAGACAACTTTAGTACAACTGTGCAGATTCGTTTTTAGCAATGAGTAAAAAGTATGCAGTGGACAGTAAGTGGTATAAATATCTAGAATAAGCAATAACTAGTAGAAATAAGCAAAAAAATACGTATTATAGATCACAAATCAGTTGTGGTCAGTGCCCCTCCTCCAATTAGCTGTTCTCTCAGCAGAAGATGGCTGGCAGAAACACAGGAAACTCCGCAAAAAAAAAAGCAGGCCTCCAGATTATGCTATCAGACTAGAACACAAACCTCACAATAAATGCACAGATAGAGCACTCACAAACAGAAAATACAACTCTGTATGAAAAAGCTGTTTACAATTTAGTAATTCAGTAAAACAGTAATGAAACATTATCCATGAAAAGTAGTTAAAAACTGTGTAAAACCGTACACATAAGTGAAACAGTACATATTTCTGTGGTGAGTTTTTACATTTTGGGGCTGATGGTATTGCTGCTAGCATTACTAACGGATCCAATTTTTCTGTCAAAAAGAAACTGAAAACTGATAGTCTATCTACTCTGACGTCCTTGGGAGTATTCAGTCTGGTTCAGGGTGTAATTCAGACTATTTATACAAAGTAGTTTTTGATAAAAGAATAACTCTTCCTGAGCAGATTAAAAATTTTGTCTGGTGTGAAGATGAAGGGACAGGTGCAAGAGTGTTCTCTCATTTCTTATTCACTCAGAAAAGCTCAGATGTTCTTCATCTCACATTGCTGCAGTCCTTACTTAAGGGTAGTCCGCTGTCCTCGGTCGGCCCGAATATCAAAGTATTAGGCTGACGTCGGTCATGGGCGCACAGCCCTGACATCAGAGCGTCAGGGTATAAAAGCGCATGACCGACGTCATATCCTCAGTCTTTTTTGCCGCATGGTCCGATGCAGAAGCAGCGTTGCAAGTGCCGTTCGGCTTTCTGAAATTTTTCGTTTTCGGAGTTTCAGACCAATACCAAGTTGGGCTAAGTACCCCGTTGGGGAACATTTTTGTTTTTTCTTGCCTCAGTTATTTACCGGATGTCAGAAAAAGTGAATAATTGCATTTCTTGTGGGAAGCAGATACCGCATAGGGATTACCACTCGCTTTGTATTCCTTGCTTGGGACAGGAGCACGACGTAGTTGGGTGTCGGTTTTGTGCTAGGTTTAATAACCGCACTATTAAGAGAAGGCTAGATTGCGCTAGGTTAGTCTTTGGCAAGCGGTGTAATTATAATATGCCGTCGGATCCTCCGCCCGCTTCCACGAAGAAGCGTAAAGACAAATCTGTAAAGCCTAGGCAGGATGATTCGTCCGTTTCGGACGCCGGTCCTTTAGAGACTACAGTGGAACAGGTGGATCCGGCTGAAGTTTCTGAGTCCCAGGGGGAAACCTTGATTTTACAGGATGTAGCCTCACAGGAGTCAGGTCAGGCTGAGGGGGCCTCTCAGGTTTCTATTCTCCCTTCTATGCCTAAGGGGGTTAGGCCTTCTGCTACTGTTTCTAGGGCTCCTGCTAAGGGCAGGTCTGTTGTGCCTTCTTCTGGTGTTAGTTCTGGTTCTTCAGGGTCTATGCCTAAGAAGCATATGCTTAAAATGGCAGAAGATTTGATTACTTTAATTAGAGGTTCCATGCCCCCTCCTGAGAAGAGGCCCAGGGTAGAGCCAGAGTTGGAAAGTTTGGAGCAGGCCTCAGATGATTCTGAGACTTCTTCTGAAGACATTCAAGATTTTCCTCCGTATTCGGATTCCGATGCAGAGGATTCCACTCCTTCTGCTTCCCCTCCAGAGGATTTTTCATTTTCAGAAACCTTACACTCCATGAGGGGACATTTTAAGTGGGAAGGACAGGATTACTCAGATTCCAGAAAGAGGCTTAGGGAGTTCTTGTTTTTACCACAGCATAGACCCTTGGCTATACCTCCTGTTTTGGATGTGGTTCAGGATGTTTTTCGAGGCCTCATTTAATCCAGATTCTATGCCTCCTGCACCAGTTAAACCGGACAGGTATTATAGGGTACCTGAGGCTCATAAATATCTATATAAGAGTCCTAGGGCGGACCCAGAAACTATTAGTCAGGGGCCTAAGGGTGTTAGGGCTTCTGTTGTAAAGAATCCGGTTCCTCTTGATAAGGAAGCTAGAGCTTTGGACAGATGGGGTAAGAAGGTGTATACCTCTTCTACTTTAGCAATGAGGGCTTTAAATTGCCAGTTTCATATGTTGAAATATCAGAATTTCCTCCTTTCTCAGCTAAAATCTAAAGTGGATGCTTTGGCAGAGGGCATAGAGTGTAAAGAATTGCAAGATTTGGTGCATGTTTCTGAACAGGTGGGGAAACATTCTTTGCAGTGTGGCTTTGATGCTTTACAGGCTTCTTCTAGAGTGGCTGCCACTGGTTCAGTTCTTCGTAGGCACGCCTGGCTTAAGGATCAGAATTTATCTGAACATGTTAAATCTAGAATTCTGAATGCCCCTTTACAGTCTGAAGTTTTGTTTGGTCCTCCTGTGGAGTCTGTTTTGAAGAAAATGGAGGACAAGGCTAAGTCTATGCAGACTGTTAAAGATTTTTTGCAGGTGCAACCTCCTAAGTTTAGTAGAAATTGGCCTGCTAAGGGGTGGACATACCCTTCTTCTGATTCTCAGTCTAGGGGTAGATCTAGGCATGGTAGGGGCAGAGCTCAGAGTACCTTCAGGCCAAGAACATGGAGTTCGCCTGCTCAATCTGCGGGTGAGGGTAGGGGCCAGTCCTTTCGTAAACAGGCCCAATGACCTGCATTTTCAGCTGCCAGATTCTTCTTGCCTGGCAGCTCCTTTGGGTGGAAAACTAGCTCTCTTCAAGCAAAACTGGCTTTTAGTCACCCAAGACAAATGGGTGTTGGACATTATAAACAAGGGTTACAAGTTTTATTTCCATACATTGCCTCCTTTCAAAGGTATGCCAGACATTCCTCCTCGGCAAAGGATAGAGGCTCACAAACAGATTTCATTACTTCTTCACATGGGAGCTATACAGCCAGTACCTCTTTCAGAAGTGGGTCTAGGATTTTATTCCCGCTTGTTTCTAGTACCAAAGAAAGGGAACACGTGGAGACTGATTTTGGATTTATCTCTCCTCAACACTTATTTGGACATTCCAAAGTTCAAAATGTTGACATTACAACAGCTTTTACCTCTGCTGGGAAAAGATCACTGGATGGTAACTCTGGATCTAAAAGAGGCTTATCTTCATATTCCTATCAGGCTCAGTTGCAGGAAGTACCTGCGTTTTCGAGCTGGAAATTTACATGATCAGTTCTCTGCATTGCCCTTTGGCTTATCTACTGCGCCCAGAGTGTTCACAAAGGTTCTGGCTCCAGTGATAGCCTTTTTCAGGATGGAAGGAATACAGATTTATCCTTATTTGGACGATTGCCTGATTATTGCACAGGACAAGGACAAGCTTCTTCAGCATCTACAGTATGTGATGGTAGTGTTAAGATGCCTAGGGTATTCTGTGAACGAAACAAAGTCCAGTCTAGTACCCTCTCAGGACATGTGCTTTCTGGGTGTGAGACTGAGTACAGCTTCCCAGATGGCCTTTTTGACCCCGGACAAACAGAAAAGCCTTTCACTTTATTTCCATCAAATGTCTCTACAGTCCAGGCTGACTGCAAGGACAGTCCTTCAAGCCTTGGGGTTCATGGCATCTTGTATTCTGGTGCTTCCCAATGCCAAATTGCATATGAGGAAGCTTCAATGGTATCTCAAAAATGTATGGACACAACACTGCCAAGATCTAGACACTGTCATTCAGATAATACCTTGCATTCAGAAGGAATTTTTGTGGTGGGCTCAGGAATGTCACCTAAACAAGGGACTCTCTGTGACCCGACCAGAGGAGAGTCAGATTCTAACGACAGATGCCTCGGACAAGGCTTGGGAGCACACCTCAATGGAAAATGGGTGCAAGACACGTGGCCTGCCAGACTTCAACATTTGCATATCAACTTGAAGGAGATGTTAGCAGTCCAATATGCATTGATGGCTTTCAGGGATTTACTTCTCCCAGGGCAGGTGTTGATTCTAACAGACAACACAACTGTCATGTGGTGCATCAACAAGCAAGGGGGAACTCATTCGTACCCTCTTTGCAGACAAGCGATGATTTTGTGGGAGACAGCTCTCAGTTACAACCTCAATCTTCAGGCAAGGTTTCTACCAGGAGCACAGAACTCCTTAGCAGATGTATTGAGCAGACAAATAGTGGATCCTCACGAGTGGAAATTGGATCCTCATGTATTTCAAAAGTTGACAGTGTCATGGGGAACTCCAGACATAGATCTGTTCGCTTCTCCACTAAATTACCATTTGCCAAAGTTTTGCACAAAAAGGTTTCATCCCACAGCTTGGAAGGTGGACGCTCTGTCATTCAGTTGGAACAATCTTCATGTATATGCCTTTCCACCTCTACCTCTTCTGTCCAAGGTTCTCTTGAAGGCCAGACAAGACAAGCCATCCATGATTCTGATAGCACCGGATTGGCCTCGACAACACTGGTACCCACTTCTGAGGAGTTTGGTACGAGAGCCTCCATGGCCTCTGCCTTTGATTCCGCACCTTTTGTCTCAGGAGGGCAATCACTTTCTCAATGTCAGAATTCAGTCTCTGCATCTAACAGCCTGGCATGTTCTGTTTTAGACTCTGGAGGTTCTCAGCTTCCACAACAAGTTTTGAATGTTATTTTGGAGGCCAGGAGGCCTAGTACAAGGAAAGTTTATGCGGATAAATGGAGGAGATTTTTTATTTGGAGCAAAGGGAAGGACTTTGATGTTTCCAAGCCTAATTTGAGTGCTTCTTTACAATATCTTACTGAGTTATTGGACAAAGGTTTGTCCTTCTCCTCCATAAAGGTTCATGCTGCAGCCATTTCGGCTAATTATGATTGTGACCCTCCTTTATTCTCTCATCCTTTGTTTAAGCAGTTTCTCAGAGGGGCAAAGAACATAAGACCCCCACGTAGAGCTCCTACTCCTGCTTGGGATCTCAATTTTGTGTTGGAAAAGCTTACTCTACAACCTTTTGAGCCTGCAGCTACTGCCGAGTTAAAGTATTTGTCATGGAAGACTGCTTTTTTGTTGGCCATTACTTCTGCGAAAAGGGTTTCTGAATTACAGGCCCTTATGGCAGTGGAGCCTTTCTTGATTTTTCATAAGGATAGGGTATCTTTGCGTACTAATCCTTCATTTATGCCTAAAGTGGTTTCCAAACTATTCATTTGCCTACTTTTTATGCAAATCCCCAAAATAAAGGGGAGAAGATTTTGCATACTTTGGATATTCACAGGCAGTTGCGTTATTATTTGAGCAGAACGAGGGAGTTCAGACAGTCTCAGCAGTTGTTTGTTTCTTTTGCTTTGGGTTCACAGGGTAAACCTGTTTCAAAACAAACTATTTCTAAATGGATTGGGTTTTGTATTTCTTTTTGTTATTCCCATCATGGTAAGGAGATTCCGCCTGGAATCAGACCTCATTCCACTAGAGCTACTGCAACTTCTACTGCCTTTCTAAGGGGGGTAGCTACAAAGGATATTTTGGAAGCAGCCACTTGGAGTTCAGTGCATACTTTTTCTAAACATTACCACCTTCCTCTTTATTCTAAGTCTAGGGCTGGATTTGCCACTGCAATATTACAGGGCATTTTAGCAGCCCCTAATGTTTTATGATTTTGCCAACCTCCCTTTCCCGTTGCTTTGGGATTCTACCCATAAGTAAGGACTGCAGCAATGTGAGATGAAGAACATAGTACAGTTTTGTACCTACCATAAATGTAGATGTTCGAAGATCCACATTGCTGCAGTCCAATTTTCTCTCCCTCCTTCCCCTCTATAGCTTAGCATGGTTATATGGTTTGGGTGATGGCGGTAGTTGGGCATATCTTTTGGGAAGGTACTCTGTTTTTTGGCTGTGGCCTTTCTTTTAGGGCCTTCTGACATCTGGGGCAAGAAAAGACTGAGGATATGACGTCGGTCATGCGCTTTTATACCCTGACGCTCTGATGTCAGGGCTGTGCGCCCATGACCGACGTCAGCCTAATACTTTTGGTATTCGGGCCGACCGAGGACAGCGGACTACCCTTAAGTAAGGACTGCAGCAATGTGGATCTTCGAACATCTACATTTATGGTAGGTACAAAACTGTACTTTTTTGATTTCTGACTGTTATTTTCTGAGATGGTTCACAGAATATACCAATCAGAAAATACTTTTAGCTTTTACAGAAGGAATTTCCAGAATCTTCACCCCTTAATCCAATTCTGTCCACTTTGGGGAATGTTGGTACCTGCATTTTTTCCAGTAGTCAGGCAGTTGCCCCTAAAAAGGCATAGTATTCGTAAAGTTCCTTGGTCTTAAGTTTTTGTACACTGTTCCCCAACCTGACCCAGCAACTATAGCTTTAATCATACTGCTGCTAAGCATTTTAATTCCAAATTCTTCCCTTTCTGATGAGGATGGGAAGGTTACAAGTATAGGAAAGTATGCTTCTACAACATTGACTTTTCTGGTGAATTGTCAGACTTATTTAATTGTGAAAGTGAGGAAAATTCTACTTTAAATTTCTGTTGCACAAGTCAGTACTCCTTGTTTGCGGTGTGAGTGACTGATAATGCAAGGGCAGGAGATTTGCATGGCTGTCTCAACCTCCTAGATAAAAATAAGATTTTAAATTCTCCTTTGGATAAATTTTCATTTTTTTGGTCCCTCTGCTGCAGAGGTGATTGATGTTTGAATGGACTAAGTTGACTTGGGGGAGATGGGGCATTTTTAGCCCCCCTTTTCCTAACTTTCAAATGTTTTTTCCAACTAGTCATTGAATTTTGGAAAATAAAATCTATACCATCTTAAAATGCAGGTAAATGGATGTTTAAGAAATGACATGACTGTTCCAAAAAATGACTTTCCAAAACCAAGGACAGTCTGTCAGAATGACTAATTGGACCTTGACCCCCTTCTCCCTTGACAGCCCAGTATCTGTTCCAGCAAGTCTGCATCTACACTTCACGTTGACTGTTTCAGACAAATGGGTTCTGAAGATATTAATCAGTTATAGGTGGCAGTGGGAGGGAATTTATCAACCTGACTCTTCCACCACTCTGTCACATGCTGTCCCAGGAGTGATAGAACCAGTTAATCTTTCCCAGGTGGGGAAAGACTTTTATTCAGTTATGGTGCTAAAGAAAATGCTTGGAGGCTAGTTCTAGATCTATCTTTCCTAAACCTGATTGATAGTACCCGCATTCAATGTCACTTCACATTAACATTCCTCATCCAAGTTTCTTGTAACACTGCATTTAAGATCTCTGTTCATCCAGACTTTGTGTTTCATGAGGTGTCTGAATCACATCAGATGTTCTTAGTGTTTCACTGTTGCAGTCATCACGTTTGCCTGCAGGTAGGCCTCAGCCGGCCTGAATACCAGAGTCTTCGGATTTCTGCGTTGGATGCTGTCGCTTCTTCCATGACATCAGGTCGTCAGGGGTATAAAACATGCAGCCAACACCATTACTTCAGTCTTTCTTGCTGCGCAGTGCCTGAAGCAGTTTGCAAGTGCTGGTCGGCCGATTCCTGAAATTTTCGAGTTTCAGACCTTTAGTCTTCAAAAAGATAAGTACCCTGTTGGAGATCCTTTTTTCTTTCTCTAACCAATGTTAGAGAAAAAAGTTGTCTTGTCTGTGGAAAGCAAATACCTCAGATTTTCATTCTTACTGTCACCTGTTAAGGTCCACACCACTACGTCCCTCGCTGTCTGTTTTGTTCAACACCCAAACTATTCGTCATCGGGCTATTTTTGTAGCTAAATACTTTCGTTCTCCATCTCTGTACTCCAAAATGGCTTCTTTAAGCTATCCGACTACTGATCTTCCCAAAAAACCCATAAGGATAGAGACGGAACGCATAGGTCCAAAACTGCCAATGACACTTCCGATAAGCTAGTTGCCAGTCCACTAGCATTCAGTGAAGTGCTTTCGCAGCCCCCGATGCCTGCTACTACAGATTTGCAGTCCTCTGAGATCCATCCGGAGTTTGGTATGCTGCGTGATGCTTCGACCACAGAACCTGTGGATTTCTCTACCTTGGATGGGTCCAGAGCCGATGTGCAGGCACCGGCTTCTGAGGGTGTATTCAGGCCTACCGATTTTCATATCAGACTACTTTGTTTCAAGCTAAGAATACTGAATTCCTCAGGCCTAAAGCTCGCACTAAGCCTAGAAAAGCGACTACCAATGCGCAATGTCAGGCCCTTATGTCTCAAAAACAAATGCTTAGAATGGCTGAAGACCTTATTACCTTAATTAGGGAAGCCACCCTTCCCCCTCAGAGACCCAAAACGGATTTTCTTTCTGATTCTCCTAATAGGGAATCTGATATCTCTGCTTCTGACTACCAGGATTTACCTTAGTCTACTAATGAGGATTCTGATGCAGAGGATTCCGATGCAGAGGATTCCATTCCCTCTGCTTCCCCTCCAGAAGATTTTTCTTTTGGTGAAACCTTGCATATGCTTAGGGAGCACTTCTGGGAAAGCCAGGACTATTCTCAGTCCAAAGAGACTTGGGGAATTTTTAAACCTGCCTTAACACAGGCTTCTAGCTATCCCTCCTGTGGAGATTGTAGATTTCTTGGAATCCAGCCTTATCCCAGACACTTTGCCTCCAGCTCTCAGGAAACCTGACTGGTATTACAGAATACCTGACTCTCAGTTCCTTTTCAAGAATCCTACAGCAGATCCAGAGACCATTTCCCAAGGACCAAAAGGCATTAAGGCTACTACCAAAAATCCTACCCCTTCTGATAAGGATTCTAGAGCTTTAGACAGATTGGGTAAGAAGGTATATACTTCTCTTACTTTGGCCATTAGGGCTTTATATTGCCAGTTTCATATGTTAAAGTATCAGCAGTGTATTATGGGATGAATTTAAACAGAAAATGATTCCTGACTGTGAACATAGATTTACAAGAGTTAATGCATTCTGCTGACTAAGTAGGTAAACATACTTTGCAATATGGTTTTGATGCTTTAGAAGCATCTTGTAGGGCTGCTGTCACTGGGTCTGTACTTAGAAGGCATGCTTGGCTTAAGGAACAAAACTTGCCAGATCATGTTAAAGCTAAATTACTGGATGCACCCTTACAAGAGCTCCTTTTTGGCAACAAAGCAGAAGTCCTCAAAAGGATGGAGGAAAAGGCTAAATCTGTAAAAACTGTTAAAAATGTCTTAAAAGTACAGCCACCTAGATTCAGTAGGCATTGGCCTTCAAAGAACTGGTCCTTTCCAGTCCCTTCCAGGCCTTCAGTACAAATCTAGGAGCAGCAGACCACCAAGACTTCAGTCTCGGGCTATGCACAGATCTAAGCAGTGGTGGGGGGGCACTTCCAAATCAGGGAGTAGTAAGCCCCCCCATGGAAAAATGGCACAATGACTTGTCCTTAACTCTACCAAGCCTTGCTCAACTACTTGCTCCCTTAGGAAAGCTCACCCTGCATGCAAAAAACTGGGAACTCATTACCCAAGACAAATGGGTTTTAAACAGTTTCCCTAGGATACAGATTCCACTTCCACTTGCTCCCAACCCCAAGTGGATGGCCAGACCTCCCTCCAAACCACTGGGCGGAGGCCAAAAAACAAGTGCTTTCTCTCCTCAGTATCTGGGCTAGTCAACCTGTCACAGCAGCACAAAGGAGACAAGGTTGTTTTTAGACTGTTCCTGGTTCCCAGAAAAGAAGACTCCTGGCGTCCTCTCCTGGACCTTTCTATTCTTAGCACCTTTCTGCGGGTTCCAAAATTCAAAATGCTAACTCTTTAGCAGCTTTTTCCTATGCTAGCCAAGGATGCCTGGCTGGCAGCTTTAGACTTAAAGAAGCTTACCTGCACATCCCAATAAGGGAATCCTGCAGAAAATTCCTATGCTTGAGGGCAGGCTCCCTGCACTATCAGTTCTCTGACCTGCCCTTTGGCTTATCTACTGCACCCAGGATGTTCATAAAGTGCCTAGCTCCTGCAATTGCATTTTGCAGGCAGAAAAATGTTCAGATTTACCCATACTTGAGCGATTGCTTTATTCAGGCATAGAGTTGGGACTTGTTATTACAGCACCTGGCATTTGTAAAGAGACTTCTAACTTCACTGGGGTACACCATAAACTGAAAGAAATCTCGCCTAGTACCCTGCCAACAGATTATATTCCTGGGAGCAAGCTTGAGCACAACTTCCCAGATGGCATTCCTCACTCCAGAGAAACAAGCTAATTTGACAACCTACTTCAAGCTACTGGCCACAAAAACCCAGCTATCTGCAAGGAAAATCCTGCAAGCCCTGGGGTTCATGGCTTCTTGCTTTCTGTTAATTCCATGTGCAAGACTACATATGAGGAAACTTCAATGGTATCTAAAAAGTCTATGATGTCAACATTCTCAGGAACTGGAAGCAATGATTCCTATTCCATGTCTATGGGCAGAGTTCCTTTGGTGGGCAGAGGCCTGGTACCACCACAAGGGACTCCCTTTCACTCTACCCCTGCTGCCAAAACCCTAACAGATGCATCAGACCATGCATGGCGGCTCACATGGCAGGTCGGTGCATTCAGGGCAAATGGAACCCAAAACAGATGCACCTGCATATCAATCAACAAATGTTAGCTGCACAGAATGCTGTGACAGCCTTCAGAGAGCTTATTTTTCCAGGACAACTATTGGTAAAGACAGGCACCACCACAGTTGTGATACATAAACAAGCAGGAGGGAACCCATTCCTACCCACTCTGCAGACTAGCCATGAGCTATCAAGTGAACCTTCAAGCTCAATTCCTGCCAGGCAAACTAAATTCACTGGCAGACGACTTAAGCAGAAATCTCATGGACCTACATGAATGGACACTGGAACCCAAAATATTCAAGCTCTTGAACAAATGGACACTAGAGGTAGACCTGTTTGCCTCCCTTCAGAACTACCAATTGAACAAATTCTGCACCAGAACTCCCCACAGTCAAGCTTGGAAAGTGGACGCCCTGTCCTTTACCAGGGAATCAGTTTATGCGTTCCCCCTCTGCCTCTCCTCTCAAAGCTTCTACTAAAATTCAAACTGGACAAGCAAAGGACAATACTGATTGCACCAGACTGGCTATGCCAGCACTGGTACCCCCTTTTGTGCAGCCTGGCAGTGCTGCCTTTGCACCTGCCTCAGACCCCTTCCTGCTGTCCCAGCAGGCGGGTTAGATTCTGCACCCTCCTCTTCAAACCCTGAACCTTGCAGCCTGACTAATTCCCTGACCTCACTTCCAGCAACCCTCAGTAAGTAGGTGGTGGATGTTCATCGTGCATACAGCTGCAGTCATAACAGATGGGTTTTCCTGCTGTCAAGCGGGTCCTCTGTCGGCCGAATTCCAAAGTCTAGGTCCGGCGTCGGATGTCATCTCTTCTTCCCTGACGTCAGTGAGACAGGGGTATAAAAGAACCAGCCGACGCCATTTTCTTCAGTCTTTCTTGCCACGCGGTGCCCGAAGCAGAAGCAGTTCGCAAGTGCCGGTCGGCCAGCTCCTGAGATTACGAATATTTTTCTACCAAGTCTTCTTGAAAGCCAAGTACCCCGTTGGGGAAACTTTTCTTGCCTCAGACCGATGTCAGACAAAGTTAATAATTGCATTTCATGTGGGAAGCAAATATACCGCATAAGGATTTCCATTCCTTCTGCATTCCTTGCTTAGGCCCAGACCACGACGTCTCGGCCTGTCGTTTTTGTGCTACATTCAACAGACGCACTAAGCGTCGGGCGGAGTTCACCCAACACTATTTTGGCAAAAAGTTTAATTACATTGTCAGATACTCCGACTCCAGTTTTGAGTAAAAGACGCAAAGATAAGGACTGACATACAAGGTCCACGACTTCTACCGACACCATGCTAAAGCTGACTACAGGTGCGCCGGTTCTCAGCGAGGCACCTACGCAACCCCTGACTACTGATGACACTTCTTTGGCGGTGTCTTCTGTGCCCGAGGTCGCAGGCTCTTCGGCCCACACCCCGACTACAGATACCGAAGCCACTCTTGGCGGGGAAACTCAGTTTAGACAGGCCTGCCACCTCTCAAGGTGTCTTCAGGCCTTCTTTTTCCATTAAGGCTTTCACTAAGTCTAAATCAGCCATGCATACTAAAAGACAAGCTCCACAGGGCCCCTCAAGGCCCCATGCCTAAAAAGCAGATGCTCAAAATGGCTGAGGATTTGATTACTCTTATCAGGGGTTCTCAACCCCTCTTGGACAAAAGGCCCAGAGTGGAGGAAGAATATCCTTCCTCCGACCAGACCTCCATTACTTCAGAACATTCTGAATACCAGAAACATTCATACTCCCCTTTTGAAGATTCTGATGCAGAGGAGTCCATTCCCTGTCTCCTTCCCTGAGGGCTGCTCTTTTGGGGAAACCTTCCATACCTTGAGGGAACACTTCCACTGGGAAGGCCAAGATTACTCTGACTCCAAGAAAAGGCTCGGGGATTTCCTCTTGCTCCCTCAGCACAGGCCTCTGGCTATCCCTCCTGTCTTAGACATACTAGATGTGTATTCAGAGGCCAGCCTTAACCCAGATTCTTTACTTCCAGCTCCAGTCAAGCCTGACCGGTATTACCGGGTTCCTGATTCACACCAATTTCTATACAAAAGCCATGCGGCTGACCCAGAAACTATTTCACAGGGTCCCAAGGGAATTGAGGCTTCCACTGCCAAAAATCCATTACCTTCAGAGAGAGATTCCAGAGCTTTAGAAAGGTGGGGGGAAAAGGTATACACCTCTGCCACCTTAACCATGAGGGCATTAAACTGTCAGTTCCATATGTTAAAGTATCAACAGTTTCTGTTCAGTTGAAAAGCAAAATGTCACAACCTGAACAACCAGACTTGGAGTTGCAGGATTTGTTGCATAGTGCAGAGCAAGTGGGTAAACATACCTTGCAATGTGGTTTTGTTGCTTTAGAGACCTCATGTAGAGCTGCTGTTAGAGGATCAGTCATACATAGACATGCTTGGCTCAGAGCTAACCTTACCAGATCATGTCAAAGCTAAATTACTAGATGCAACTCTTCAAAAAGATGTATTGTTTGGTGTTAAAGCTGAGGAGGTATTAAAGAAAATGGAGGAAAAAGCAAAATCTATGCAAACAGTGAAAGATTTCCTACAGGTGCAACCTCCACGTTTCAGTAGAAATTGGCCTTCAAAAAATTGGTCCTTTCCAGCCACGGACAGACCTCAGAGGTAGATACAGGTGCCCGATGGGTAGAGGGCAATCTCAAGGATCATTTAGAGGCAGACAATGGCAAGCACCTACACCAAGAGGTGGTGAGGATAGTTCATAGCCATTCAGAAAGCAGAACCAATGACGTTCCCCTTTGCATGCCAAGCAAGGCTCAAATGGCAGCACCTTTAGGTGGAAAACTGGCATTTTCGAAAAATTGGCATATTGTCACAAAAGACAAATGGAAACTGGACATTATAGACAGAGGCTACAGATTCCACTTTCACACCCTTCCAGAAGTGAGGCATGCCAAACCTGCCACACAATCAAAGGGCAGAGGCACAAAAACAAATTTCAGATCTCATGGACATGAAAGCTATTCAAGAGGTACCTGCACAAGAACAGGGTCAAGGTTTTTATTCCAGACTATTCCTGGTACCAAGGAAGGGCAACAATTGGAGACCTATTTTGGACCTATCCATCCTAAACACATTTTTACTCGTACCAAAATTCAAGATGCTCACATTACAGCAGCTTCTTCCCATGCTGGGCAAGGAGTCTTGGCTGGTAACATTGGACCTCAAGGAGGCATACCTTCATGTCCCAATCAGACAAGATCGCAGAAGATACCTCGGATTTCTTGCGGGTTCAACCCATCAATTCTCTGCATTACCCTTTGGCTTATCTACTGTGCCCAGAGTGTTCACGAAATGCCTGGCATCAGTGATTGCCTTCTGCAGACTTTAAGGGATACAAATATACCCATATTTGGACGACTGCCTTATCCAAGCGGACAGCAAACATACTTCTGAAACATCTGGCGTTTGTAATAATGTTGTTGAATTCTCTGGGATACACAGTCAACAAAAAGAAATCAAGGCTAATACCCTCTCAAACAATAATTTTCCTGGGTGCCATCTTGAATCCAAATACCCAGATGGCCTACCTCACGCCAGAGAAACAAGGGCAACTAACTCGATACTTCAGAAAACTGGCAACCTTCACCAGGCTGACTGCAAGGAAAATCCTGCAGGCTCTGGGATTCATGGTATCTTGCATCCTGCTAATTCCATGTGCAAAGCTGCATACGAGGAAACTTCAATGGTACCTAAAAAACTTATGGTCTCAACACAGCCACAGTTTGGAAACAATTATACCACTGATTCCCTGTCTTCAAAAGGAATTTCTATGGTGGGCTCAGGCATGCCAAAGAAACACAGGTCTCCCATTCTGCAAGCCTCAAGCAAATCATCACAACAGACGCCTCAGACTACGCCTGGGGGGTGCACATGACAGATCGGTGCATTCAGGGCAAATGGCCCCAAAAAGAAAAGCACCTACACATCAATCAAAAGGAAATGCTAGCAGCAATAAATGCTATTATGGCTTTCAAAGACCTACTGCATCCAGGCCAGCTATTGATAAGGCAGACAACACCACAGTAATGTGGTACATAACAAATGGAGGAACCCATTCATATCCCCTATGCAGGCTAGCCATGCCTCTTTGGAACATGGCTCTGGAATTACAAATTCAACTTCAAGCACAGTTCCTGCCAGGCAAGGAAAACACGCTGGCAGACGACCTAAGCAGAAATATGACAGATCCACACGAATGGAAGTTGCATCCTCAAGTTTACAAAGATAATTTAAGCATGGGGAAGGCCAGACATAGATCTCTCTGCCACCCACAGAAATTACCAATTGACAAAATTCTGCTCAAGGACCTTTCATCCACAGGCCTAGAAAGTGGACGCACTCTCTCTCTGTTGGACAACAGTGACAGTTTATGCCTTTCCACCTCTTCCTCTGCTGCCCAAAGTTCTATTAAAAGCCAGAGCAGACAGACCAAAGATGATTCTCATTGCTCCAGACTGGCTAAGACAACACTGGTACCCACTCCTGAGGAGCCTGACGCATTACCCACCATGGATCCTGCCTCTAATGCCTCTTCTACTGACTCGGCACAACTTCAGAACTCTTCAGTCAGCTGAAAACACTCAATCTAGCCGCATGGAGGATTCCTTAAATTCACAACAGACCCTACTCTCCAAGGAGGTGCAGGATGTCATTTTGGAGGCCAGAAGGCCTTCTACTAGAAAAGCCTACTCCGCAAAATGGGAACGGTTTTGTGCCTGGAATCAGAAAAAGGGTCAGAATCCTGGAATACTGAATGTACCACAAACGTTACAGTACCTAGCTGAGATGGTAAGCAGTGGACTTTTAATTCTCCTCTATCAAAATCCATGCCTCAGCCATTTCTGCAGAATACAGCACTGACCCTCCTTTATTCTCTCACCCTCTCTTAAGACAGTTACAGGGGGGCTAAGAATATAAAACCCCCAAGGAAGCAACCAGTACCTGCTTGGGACCTCAATTTCATTCTAGAAGAACTGACCCTGCCTCCTTTTGAGCCAGCTGCTTCAACAGAACTGCAATATTTGTCATGGAAGACAGCCTTCCTTCTGAAGGCTATCACCTCAGCTCGCAGGGTTTCGGAATTACAAGCCCTCATGGCTGTGCAGCCTTTCATCATTTTCCATCAGGACAGTTTCCTTACGAACCAATCCTTCCTTTATGCCAAAGGTAGTATCCAGGGTAGCCTTGAATCAGGCTATCCACTTACCTACCTTTTACCCTAATCCACAAAACAAAGGGGAGAGACTACTACATTCCTTGGACATTCACAGACAGCTCCATTATTTGGACAGAACAAAGCCTTTCAGAAAATCAGAGCAACTCTGTGTCCTATGCTACAGGTGCTCAAGGGAAGCCTATTTCCAAACAGACAATCTCAAAATGGATAGCCCACTGCATACGCTTTTGTTACTCTTTTCATGGTAAAACTGTACCTGCAGGCATCAGATCTCACTTCACAAGGGCCACAGCTACCTCTGCAGCTTTCCTCAGGGGAGTTCCTACCAAAGATATTTTGGAAGCAGCCACTTGGAGTTCTGTACATACTTTCTCCAAGCACCATCACCTACAATTGTACTCCAAATCTAGAGCAGGCTTTGCCACTGCTGTCTTGCAGGGCATCCTGGCTCCTCCTAGTTCCACTTAGTGCCTACTACCCCTTTTAGCTTTGGGATTTTACCCATCTGTTATGACTGCAGCTGTATGCACGATTAACATAGTACAGTTTTGTACCTACCATAAATGTAGATGTTCGAGTGCTAATACAGCTGCAGTCCAGATTTCCCTCCCTCCTTCCCCTCTTGGGACAGGCCTAATGGCTAACACCTCCTCATACAACCTGATTGGGGTATTCTTTTATGGTGTATTTGCTTGCAACTACTGTTTTTTGATTATATTGCATTGCATTATTACATTTGTGTTTTGCCTTCCTTCTGGGGGCACCTGACATCTGGGGCAAGAAACTGAAGAAAATGGCATCAGCTGGTTCTTTTATACCCCTGTCGCACTGACGTCAGGGAAGAAGCGACGACATCCGACGCCGGACCTAGACTTTGGAATTCGGCCGACCGAGGACCCGCCTGATGGCAGGAAAACCCATCTGTTATGACTGCAGCTGTATTAGCACTCTAATATCTACATTTATGGTAGGTACAAAAGTGTACTATATCATTCTTGAGACAAAGGAGGCCTAGTACTAGAAAATCCTATTCAGAAAAGTGGAGGAAACTGTTCCTGGAGCCAGACTCAGGGAATGGGCACAATGGTGCCCAGCTTACCTCATATTCTAGGTTATTTAACAGAAATGCTCCCCAAGGGCTTATCTTTCTCCAATTAAGACTCATGCCTCTGCCATATCGACACATTATAGGTTCATAGGTTCATACTAGGCTATCTGCCCTAGGGCATTTATAAGCCTAGCCAGAGTGTGTTTGGCTTTCTCAACCCATTTTAAATTAATTTTGCTATGCTCTTTTTCGGGGTTAGTATACTGTGTCTCTAACAGTGACACAAGTGATACCCGGGGTAAATCTACAATCTCCCATCCACTCATCAAGATTCCTCTTGAAGAGAGTCAGTGAGGGACTCTGCCTAACATGGACTGGGTTTTTATTCCAGAGTGAAGGGATCCTCTGTGTTATGAATCTGTCCCTCCAGCATGTCCTATTTATTTCAGTGCTGAGGTTTAAGTCTCTCGAGCGCGTAACTCGATGGGATTTGGATTTTCTGAGGTGCAGCATGTCCATTAATTCTGGGTTGAACATGGCTTTATACGTCAGGAACAGATCGCCTCTGAGCAGGCGGTATGCCACTGAGTAGCGCTGGAGTTTCTTTAACCTGGCAGCATATGGCATCTGTTTGAGCCCTTTGATCCTCTTGGTGAGGTACTTTTGGGGTCTTTCCAGTTGCTGCAGGTGTTTGGTAAGGTACATCCCAAAAGGGGCATTGTACTCAATTATGGGCCTGATGAGGGATGAGTAAAGAGGCACGATGACCTCCCCTGATCTAGATGTGAATCCCTTCATGATTAGGTGGGCTGTATAAAATGTTTTTCTAACCACTTTGGCCACGTGGTTGTCAAATGAGAGATTGCCATCAACTTGGGTTCCCAGGTCCCTAATTACTTCTGTACTTAATGGATTACCACCTATGTGGTAATTTGTGGGCACTTTGTTTTCGCCAAAGGGGATGACTATACACTTTTTGGCGTTTAGCTTGAGGCCATGGCTCTGGCACCAGTTGTCTGTTTCTGAGGCCCTTTTGGAGGATGCTTGTGTTGGCTGGAGAGTCGATTATGGCGCCCAGTTTGCAGTCATCTGTGAACTTGGTCAGCCACAGTCCTTCCGTGTTGGCCTGTACCTCCGAGAAATATATACAGAACAAGAGAGGTCCCAGGACTGAGCCTTGGACGCCACTTGTAACTGGTTTGGAGTCTGACATGGCTCCAGCAATTCTAACCATGTGGGTTCTGTCCTTGAGCCAGTTTGCAACCCATCTAGTGACATAGGGGTTTATATTTAAGCTGGTGAGCTTATCTAGAATGCCCGAGTGGGGTATTGTATCGAAGGCTTTTGTGAGGTCCAGGTAGGCTGTGTGGACCACCTTCCCCTCGTCAATGGCCTTGGTGACTGTTTCAAAGAAATCATCCAGGTTTGAGGCAGGATCTGCCCTTAAAGCTGAACTGGGTAGGATCCAGTGTCTGTAGTAATACTGAGCCACCCCTCTTCTGATCCCCTGCTAAAACAATTCCTTAGAGGGGCTAAAAATTAAGACCCTCAGAAGGGCTCCCACTCCAGGCTGGTACCTTAACTTTTTATTGGAAAAACTCACTCTTCCCCCCTTTGAACCAGCTGCTAAAGCAGAGTTTAAATTCCTTTTTTGGAAAACAGCTTTACTTCTAGCCATCACTTCAGCAAGAAGAGTGTCTGAACTGCAGGCCCTCAAAGAAGTGGAACCAGTCATCTTCCATGTGGATGGGGTTTGTTTCCCTCGGACTAATCCATTTATGCTCAAGGTGGTGTCTGGTGTGGCTGTCTACCAGTCCATTAAGTTGCCTACTTTTTTCCCTAATCCTCAATCTAAGCTGTGTACGTCAAGATAATGCAGTATCCTTTCTCCTTTATTCTATTTGGACAGGATTAAGCCTCTTAGAAAATCTGACCATCTGCTAGTTGGCTTTGCTGCAGGGTCAGAGGGGCAGTCCATTTCAAAGCAAGTCATTTCCAAATGGATAGCCCATTGGATCCATTTCTGCTACAGACACCATGGAAACCTACCCCACAGGGGATAAGAACACATTCCACCAGGGCTGCATCTACCTGTACTGCATTTCTGAGGAGTCCCTACCAGGGACATCCTGGAGCTCTGTACATACATTCACCAAGCATTACCACCTGCCCATCTTTTCTAAATCCAGAGCTGTATTTGCCACAGCAGTCTTACAGGGACTTATTGCTAGCCCTAATGCTTTTTAACTACTCCACCCTTCCTTCGGCTTGGAAATCAGCCCAAATGTGATGACTACAGCAGTGAAACACAACAGTTGTGTACACTTAACATAAATGTAGATGGTGAATTCACTGTTGCAGTCCTCGGTACCCTCCCTCCAGCCCCCAGACTTCTCTTGACTTACCTTTCCTCTTTGGCATATTCTGTCGTATGCGTTTTTTGCTGGGGGTGTTCCATACCATATAATTGCTTCCTATTGTGGGAGCACCTGACATCTGGGGCAAGAAAAACCTGATGTAATGAAGTCTGCTGCATGTTTTATACCCCTGACGTAGAAGCGACTGTATCCGAAGCAGAAATCTGAAGACTGGTATTCAGGCCGGCTGAGGGCTACCTGCAGGCAGATAACCTAAATGTGATGACTGCAACAGTGAATACACACTAGCATCATCATTTATGATAAGTGTAAACTGTACTTTCTCTTCTTTGCTCTGGACTGTTTACTGCAGCAAGAGTCTCTCTATAGTCTAGCTCGTTTATAGCTCATTGTAGGCTAAGGATACAGGCTGTAGATACAGATGTATATAGATGGGTATGGGAAGAAATAGGTGTGTGAAAAAAATGTATAAATATGGGTGGGTGTGGTGGTAGGGGTGGTTGTGTGTGTAGGTGTATATAGGTGCGTGCGCGCTCTAGTGTATAGACTGCTTATTTTTTTAGAGTTTTTTTGTAAGTGTCAGGAATTTCACTTGGATGAGATCTATTGAGCTGGGATTCCAAAAGTATGTTCATGTCTTTGACTCCATACAGGATTGTTCATGGGGGTGTCTACTAACACCTCAGTTGAATAACTTTACTTTCACAGGAAAAATAGATTTTTTTATCTAACTCTTAGGTTTTCCACTCAGACTTCGGTCATTGCAAAGGAATGTCTGATTTTAGCTCTACGTTGGAATCTCATGATACCCCTGCCAAGATTCCATGTGAAAAATATGCAGTTGTATTTGAAGTCTCTGGTCGCAGCACCGCCATCCTTTTTCAAATACCCATGCTAGGGTTTGTCAGAAGAAATCAGTTGGTGGAGATGGCAAATATTAAATCAGTCTCCCCTTCTCCCTGCCTGTTCCAGAGTAGTCAGTCACCACAAATTTCTCTGACTTTGCGTGGGGGCAAAGTTTCATAAGGGATAAGAGTAAGCTGTGTGGGTCAACAAAGACAGATGCAAGCGCATAAATGAGATGCTTGCCCTGATGAAGTCACTCCACTCTGAATCATCTTTGTTTCCTGGGATCTCGTTGTAAAGATTAACACTGTTGTGGTACATCAAGAATTAAGAAGGGAATCCAGGTTCTGTCCCCTCTGCAGACTAGCCTTGTTAACTTGGGATATAGCTTCACAGCACAGTGTCACTCTGCAGGCATCTTAAATTTAGTCAGCAAAATCTTATGGCAGACAAGCTGAGCAAGACGAGGGTGGACCCTCCCAAATGGAAGGAGCAGGTCATCTTCCAAGATTTGATCTGACTGTAGGGAGTTTCTGAAGTAGACAAGTCACCTCTGAATAATCAGCTGGCAAGATTCTGCTTCAGAACTCCATGCAAAAAGGCCTGGAAGACTGCTGCTTTTCCACAGATATCCAGGGTACTTTGAAGATTCAGGAGGAGTTCCAAGATTGACTCACTTCTGGCCCAGGTAGCTGTGGTTATTCCTTCTGGCAATTGCCAGGGACAACTGCTACAAGCTTCTCACAACAAACCCAAGAACTTTGGGGTATTTGATACAGCCTGACTTCAGTTGACTGTCTGATAGGATGTTAATTCCCTTTAGATACCTGTTTACTGAAGACATCCAGCAGGTACTAAAGGAGGAGAGAACCCACTACAAAATCGTATATCGGTAAATGTGAAAAGGTTTTCTAATTAGTGCCAGCAGCATAACCAGCATCCATTCAGGGCTAAATCTCAGATTTTTACAGTTTTAGTTGCTATCCTGTGGTCTTTACTTCTCCAGGGTTCATGTATTGACTATTTCGGCATATCTGCCCGTGGATCCTCATCTTTCAACGCATTCTTGTCATTGTTTTTGAACAAGATTTCTTGTAAGAGGCATCCAAGAAAGCTGGAATACAGTCTTTGGGATCTTTTGCTAGAAAAGGTAACATGCTCAGTTTGAACCAGTTAACCTGGCTTACTTGGTTCTTAACATAGTAAACAGTATTAGTGTGCTTTGACTTCAGAACAAGGGGTATCTGAGTAGCAAGCTCTTATGGTGAGAACCCAGTCTCTTCCACAGAGATGAGGTTTTTTTTGAGAACTAATTCTTTTATTCCTAAAGTAGTTTCTGTTTAAGCCTAACCATCTATTTCCTCTTGCTTTCCTGAGCTCAAAAGAGAAAATATTTGTCCCTTGGGTGTTCACAGACCACTCTTGACAGAATTAAATCTCAGATCTTCCTGTATAGGGAAGAAAAAATTCAAATGGTTGTCTATGGCAATTACCTTTTGTTATACTCTGTACAAAACTTTTCCAGCCAAGGTTAAGGTCTCATTCTATCAGGGCCTTGGCTTCATCTATAGCCTTTTTTAAAGGGTTTGATTATAGAAAATCTAGAGGCGGCTACTTGTTCCTACAGACATACTTTTACAAACCACTGTAAGCTGGATTCTTTTTGTTAGGTATAGGTTAGGCTTTACTTGGAAAGATATTCATGTTTCACTGTTGCAGTCATTACACTTGGGTTATCCTGCTGGCAGGCTACCCGCAGTCGGCCTGAATACCAAAGTCTAGGTCCGGTGTCTGTTGCTGTCGCCTCTTCCCTGACAGTGTGCCAGGGGTGTAAAAGATGCAGCTGACACCATTTTCTTCAGTCTTTCTTGCCTTGCGGTGCCCGAAGCAAAAGCAGTTCGCAAGTTCCAGTCGGCCAACTCCTGAGATTTTCAAAAACGAATTTCAGATCCGAAGTCTTAAAGTTAAGTACCCCGTTGGGGAAACTTTTTTCTTGCTCCAGACCGATGTCAGAAAAAGTTAACAATTGTATTTCTTGTGGGAAGCAAATATCTCCTAAGGATTTTCATTCTTACTGTATTCCTTGCCTAGGCCCTGATCACAATATTGCTAGCTGTTGGTTTTTTGCTTGATTTTAACCAATGCACTATTAAGCGTCTGTACGATTTTGCCTTTCATTACTTTGGCTGAAGATTCAATTATATAATGCCGTCTGAACAGCCGACCGGAGTTTATAAACAGTGCAAGGAAAAAGAAAAGTACAGGCATTCGAGGTCCAAAACTGACTAGGCTTCCGCTAAGCCAGTCGCCAGTTCGCCGGTTCTCAGTGAGGTGCTTTTGCAGCCTCTGATGCCCGCTACCTCAAAGCCACAGGCCGCTGCAGATTCCCACGTGGAGCCAGCTAGGCCTCTGGATACTCAAGGTATTCGACACTCTGAAACTATTCCCTCAGATGGGTCTGGAGCCGCTGAGCAGGCATCTGCTTCTGAGGGTGTTGTATGTAAAGCCTACCTCAGCTTCTAAAGCAAAGTCTAAAGCAGCTCTAAAGACAAAGAAACAAGTACAGCATTCTCCAGGACAGGCTTCCATGCCTAAAAAACAGATGCTCAAAATGGCCGAAGGCCTAATTACCTTGGTCAGGGGTTCCCATCCCCCCTCCTATAAGAGGCCTAGGCAAGAGACGGAATATGAATCTTCAAATCAGGTTTCCATTTCCTCTGACTCATTTTCTGAACAGGAATACTCTCTTCCTCCTTATGAGGATTCTGATGCTGAAGAATCTATCCCTTCAGCCTCTCCTCTTGAGGATTACTCTTTTGTGGAAACCCTGCATACCATGAGGGAGCATTTCCACTGGGAGGGCCAAGACTATTCAGAATCAAAGAAAAGGCTTAGAGATTTTCTTTTGCTACCACAGCACCGGCCCCTTGCTATTCCCCCTGTTAGACATTGTAGATGTATTTTCAGAGTCCGGCCTTTCTTCAGACTCTCTACCCCCTGCCCCTGTTAAACCAGGCAGATACTACAGGGTTCCAGATTCTCAAATTTCTTTAAAAACCCTGCTGCTGACCCAGAAAATTTCTCAGGGTCCCAAAGGGGTCAAGGCTTCTACTGCAAAAAACCCTATCTCCTCTGATAGGGATTCAAGGGCACTAGACAGATGGGGGGAAAAAGGTTTACACTTCTGCTACTTTGGCTGTGAGGGCTTTAAATTGTCAATTTCATATGCTTAAATATCAGCAAAACTTAATGTCACTGCTAAAACTGAAAATGTTGGCAAATTCTGATTGTGCAGAAAATAAGGAAATGCAGGATTTATTGCATGCAACTGAAGTGGGAAAGCATACATTGCAATGTGGTTTTGATTCTCTGGAGGCCTCTTGCAGGGCCGCAGTTACTGGTTCTGTCATTAGGAGGCATGCTTGGTTAAAAGAACAGAATCTGCTTGATCATTTAAAAGCAAAATTATTAGATGCTCCATTACAGCATGATATTTTATTTGGTGTTAACGCAGAGGAGGTGTTGAAATTGGAGGACAAAGCGAAATCTATGCAAACAGTAAAGGATTTCTTACAGGTACAGCCACCCAGATTTAGCAGGAACTGGCCTACAAAGAATTGGTCCTTTCCAGTGTCAGGCAGGCCACTGAGGCAGATCCCAGCCCCAGGGCTCATACAGGCCTAAACAGTGGGGCACTTCTACCTCCAAAAGTGGAGAAGACAATTCACAGCCATACAGAAAACAGCCCCAATGACTTTCCTCTACCAGCACCAAGCACTTACATTTTGGCAGCCCCCTCTGGGGGAAAAAACTAGTGCTTTTTTCTCAAAATTGGCACATGATCACCCAGGACAAATGGGTCTTGAATATAGTGTCCCAGGACTACAGGTTCCACTTTCACACCCTGCCAAGGACAAAAGGTATGCCAGACCTGCCACACAATCAATGGGCAGAGGCACAAAAACAAGTTTCATCCCTCATGGACATGAGGGGCCATTCAGCAAGTACCACAGCAAGAGCAGGGACAAGGATTTTACTCTACTTTTCTTGGTACCCAGAAAGGACAAAGCCTGGAGACCAATACTGGACCTGTATATTCTAAATACATTTCTGGACGTTCCAAAATTCAAAATGTTGACTCTGCAGCAGCTTCTGCCCATGCTGGGCAAGAAGGCTTGGCTGGTAACTTTGGACCTAAGAGGCATACCTGCATGTCCCAATCGGAAAACCTTGCAGAAGATGCCTCAGATTCATAGCTGGCTCAATCCACTACCAATTCTCTGCACTGCCCTTTGGCTTATCTACTGCACCCAGGGTCTTCACAAAATGCCTGACACCAGTAATTGCATTTTGCAGACAGAGGAATTCAAATATATCCTAACTTGGATTGCATTATTCAAGCAGAGAATAAGGACATTTTACTAAACATCTGGCGTTTGTAAAAAGATTATTAATTTGCTTAGGGTACACAGTAAATGAAAAATCAAAACTAGTACTCTCTCAAGAGATAATATTCCTGGATGCAAGCTTAAATACAGCTGCCCAGATGGCTTGTCTCACACCAGAGAAGGCAACTGACTTTTTACTTCAAAATGTTGACAACAAAGACCCAGTTATCTGCAAGAAAAATTCTGCAGGCTTTGGGCTTCATGGCATTCTACATTCTTCCAATTCCATATGCCAGACTGCATATGAGGAAACTACAATGGTATCTAAAAAGTGTTTAGACTCAACATTGCCACAGCCTGGAAACATTAATTGCCCTCATTCCTTGCCTGCATCAGGAGTTTCGATATTGGGCACAGGCCTGTCACCACAACAAGGGACAGCCATTCACCCTGCCTGCAGTCAGGCAATCAATAAGATTCATCAGATTATGCCTGGGGGGCCCACATGGCAGGAAAATGTATTCAGGTCACATGGCCCACAAGCCAAATGCATCTTCATATCAATCAAGAAGAGATGCTAGCTGTTCAGAATGCCCTGACAGCCTTCAAGGATCTATTTCATCCAGGACAACTATTGATAAGGACGGACAATACTACAGTCATGTGGTACATAAACAAGCAGGGTGGCACACATTCCTACCCCCTCTGCAGACGAGCCATGACTTTGTGGGACACAGCATTGGCTCATCAAGTACACCTGCAAGCACAATTCCTGCCAGGAAAGAAAAATACTCTGGCAGACTAAGCAGAAACCACACTGATCCCCACGAGTGGAAACTTGATCCACAAGTCTTCAGCATAACAAAGAAATGGAGATGCCTAGACATAGATCTATTTGCTTCCCCTAGACTGCCAACTACAGATTCTGCACAAGGACTTATCACAAGCAAGCAGGGAAGGTGGATGCTGTATCATTCAGCTGGAAAACCCTTACAGTATATGCCTTTCCTCCTCTGCCTCTCCTCCCCCAAGGTATTCCTAAAAGTCAGACAAGAAAAGCCTAAAATGATTCTTATTGCCCCAGACTGGCCCAACCAGCACTGGTACCCAATCCTAAAGAGCTTGTCAAGGCCCAGACTGGACGTTACCTCTTAATTCCTCACTTACTGAACCAACGAAACAATCTGATCCTGCAGTGCCAACTCACAACCCTAAATCTGGCAGCATGGTGGATAATGTAGCCATTCAGAACTCACCTCTCTAAAGCAGTGCTGGATGTTATTTTGGAGGCCAGGAGGCCCAGTACCAGAAAATCTTATGCAGAAAAATGGAAGAGATTCTATGCTTGGAACCAGGCACAAGGAATTGATTAGTTTGCACCAAATATTCCTCAGATTCTACAATACCTAAATGAGATGCTGGACAAAGGCCTGTCATCAATTAAAATCCATGCCTCTGCCATTTCAGCTCATTACAATACGGAACCACTTATTTTTCTCTCATCCATTGCTAAGGCAGTATCTCAGAGGGGCCAAAAATATAAGACCTCCAAGGAGAGCACCAATACCTGCATGGGACCTCAATTGTGTCTTGGAAAAACTCACACTGCCACCTTTTGAGTCAACCAATACAGCTGAAATAAAGTTCTTATCATGGAAAACTGTTCTGCTCCTAGCAATAACCTCTGCAAGATGAGTGAGTTACAGGCACTCGCGGCTGTGGAGCCTTTTATAATTTTCCATCCAGACAGGGTTTCTCTGAGGACGAACCCAACATTTATGCCTAAGGTAGTGTTCAGTGTGGCCCTTAACCAAACCATTCATTTGCCCACTTTTTATCCAAACCCACAGAATAAGGGTAAGACTCCTGCATTCCTTTGGACATGCACAGCTGTGCTTCTACTTGGACAGAACTAAAGCTTTCAGAAAGACTGAGCAACGTTTTACTGGCATATGCTGCAGGATCACAAGGAAAGGCCATCTCAAAGCAGACTATTTCAAAATGGATAGGCCACTGCATTCGTTTCTGCTATTCGCAACATGGCAAATCAGGGCATTAGGCCACACTCAACCAGAGCAGCAGCCACTTCAGCAGCCTTCCTAAGATGAGTACCAACCAAAGACATTTTAGAGGCTGCAACTTTACACCCTTTTACCAAGCACTACCACTTGCCTCTCTGCTCTAAATCCAGAGCAGGCTTTGCCACTGCAGTTCTGCAGGACCTTATAGCCTCTCCTAATCCTTTTTAGACCCAGCCACCCAACCTCAGCTTTGGGATTCTACCCAAGAGTAATGACTGCAACAGTGAAACACGAACATAGTACAGTTGTGTACCTACCATAAATGTAGATGTTAGTGTATTCACTATTGCAGTCCAGGTTACCCACCATCCCCCTTTTCTTGCTGGGACTTATCTGCACTTCTCTAGCCTATACAATCTATGTGGTGTATTTGCTTGTAGATGAAGGAAATGTTAACTTTACTGCATGCATATTTATTGGCATAATTTTTAGCCTACCAATTTGGGGGCACCTGACATCTGGGGCAAGAAACTGAAGAAAATGGCATCTGCTTCATCTTTTATACCCCTGGCACACTGACATCAGGGAGGAGGCGACAGCAACCGATGCTTGACCTAGACTTTGGAATTCAGGCCGACTGCTGGTAGCCTGCCAGCAGGATAACACAAGTGTGATGACCAACAGTGAATACAGTAAAAACAGAAAAGGATGAGTGCACCATGAACTGTGAAGATAGTTCCCAATAAAGTCCAACTAAAACTCCAAATCGAATAAACAATCACGTTTATTGTTAAAAACAGGAACAGAACTGCAGTAAAATGGTGCAATCATCCTTTTCTGTTTTTACTGTGTCTACGTGCTTAGAGAGTGCTTCACCTGGCGTTATTGGTTTGTTTTTTCAACAGTGAATACACTCTAACATCTACTTTTATGGTAGGTACACAACTGTACTTTCCTCTTCCACCTCGCAAATATAGTAAGCTAGGGTAATGTACCCATATAGCTAAGACTACTGCAGCAGTGATCCGTATAATCATAAGAGGTTACTAGGCTAATGACCCCAGAGCACTTGCAAACCTAGCAAATTTCAGCCTGTGTTCCCAAGGGTGTCTGGTTCAAACTGGCACTAAAATCAGCACATGTTGCCCTTGACCAATATGGGCACAGGTGGAATCTCCGGGGTGAATTTCTGTTTACCCATAAAATTGCCCAAATTACGCTTAAATAGGGCATACAGTTGTGCAAGTGCAGTAGATGTTCAAACCATCACTACTGGAGTAGCTGCTCTCTCCATCTCTCCTGTTTTGTGCATTGTGTGTGGACACTTTTTTTTGTGTTCCTAGTATTGTCCTTCCAGTGCTAAGCTGTCAAAGGTTTGGCTCCCAGGTTTGTCTGAGTTGGCTCAACTCTAACAACCTGACAGCTTGAGCATGTGGAAGGTGCCCTGAAGCTTTGGAAGCTGGCCGTTACATTCTATAGTATATAACCCATATAGCTACCACTAATGGAGCAGTGATCATTTGAACATCTGTTATAAATTTACTTAAATTGTAGTTTTAGTAGACATAATGTGTAGTGTGATTTTAAAAAAAAGCCTTTAAAGCATAATTTGTTAGTCGTGTTGACGTTTGGCACGTGTATGTCTTTTCTGTAAAGCATGCTGGTTTATGTGATTACTACCTTTGTCCTTTCTCCACCTATGTTGGCTGGTAGAACTGCGCTGCATTTATTTGACAGTAGGAGGAGACATTTGACCTTCAGTACATTTAACATCCTACCAGCCTTCTTTCCCCACTACTCATCCACATTTCCCCAAGCTGTTCTGAATGTTAGTGTAATTCCTGCCATTTTTGTGGTTCAGGACTATTAAGCAATTTACTTTTAACACTTTTTTCCCTTTTTCTGTGTAGGGAGACACTTCTGACATAGTCTTGTCACCTGTCTTTCCTTGACATCCTCTTCTCTAGACAGAACTCTTCTTCTAATCATAAATTTTTCTCCGTCCTAGTAATTTGACTCCTTTCAGTGGCTTGATTTTTGATCTTTAGAAGTGCATTGATTCCTTTTGGTATGGCATGGTGCTGTTTTGGCTCTTTCATTAAGCTGTTGGTGGTGCAGGAAAACCCAGTCCTGTTAACGCAAATTCTCACAGGTTTGACCCAACACTTGCTATGGTTTAAGTTTAGGACTTCGTATTTGTCTGCACTGCATGTCAGCTGCTTTTTTCCCATTTGAACACCTTTTGAAGTCCTTGCTTAAGTGTAGTAGTGACAGATTAAGATGAATCCCATGCGTCAATCAAGATTGATTTTAGGGTTTAATTGGTCCAAAATGAACATGCCAGAATAAAGTAGTCTTGGGTTTATTCAGCAATCCACTGGCCACTTTTCTCAAGACATCAATTTTCAGTACAGTCTTGTCTTTTTTTTCTCAGTTATGCTGCATTGGAGGTCCTCTTTTTCCTGTGTCAAGTGGCTTTAACATTTACTTGTGCTTGCTTTAGCCCACGTTTTTCTGGTACACCCCTGTAATGTTTTTCTTCTAATTCAGAAATGCAGTTTGTATTGGTGTCTGCTGCTTTTTATGAGTTCTAATTTTGTGTAGGAAAGCAACATGCATTGTTTAAGGTTTTGTGCATAACTTTGCCTGGGTCTTTAGTCGAATAGGCCTTACATTTCCAGGCTTTTCCCAGATCGTGTTTCACTGTTACTTAGTAACCACCTATGAAACAAGGAGGTAAAACTTTCACTTTGGACTGGCCAGTGACCTTGTTTCTCAGCATACTAACACGCACTATAAAAGCACAAGTAGGCTGACTGCGTCTACTTCCGTTATGGTAACCAGTCACCTCTCCAGTACAGCTGCTGTGCTTTGGTGTATTGCTGCTTTCACTGTAGCATCTGCTTTCCGTCAAGAAGACTGTTCATTTACTGTCTGCACTTCCCTTGTCTAGTTTCCGTGTATTTATGAAAAGAAATATAACCTGGTCGATATGCACAACAAGTTTTCTTTCCTGTACGTTTGCTGCCTTGCCCCCCTTTTCCCCTTGTACACACTCCTTGGTCTTCCTTCCACCTCTCTTGCCCTCATTGATACATTCACATTTGCACGTTAATAGTGTGGAGGCTTTGTGGAGCTGTTTCCAAAAGACTGGAGTGCTGTACCCCTGGTACTTTTCTATATGTTTAGTTTACTCCCTGATGACCAAAGTCATCTGTAATCCTCTTCAGGTGAAGCTTGCCTGTGAAGACTCGCAGCACCGTCTTCCTATAATTATAGTATCTCCCCACCCCAAAAAAGCATGGTTTGCAAATGGCTAATGCAGCCTTTCATTTGGATGTTAGCTAACTATTTGAAATATCGGGACTTGCTAAAGTGCCTCCCAAAATCGTGGAGATTGTCCAAAAAAGTGGACGTGTACATAGTTTGACATGGCTTTCCCAGAATATTTCCATTTCTTCAAGATATGGCAATCTTAGGTTGGTATATATATCAATCTAAGTTGGTATGTTTTTTTTGGGGGGAGGTTGCCAGAGAGCTTGCCCCCCACCTGCAACAAAGTTTAAAGGAGAATAATGATCTTAAACTATAAAATATTCTGGGAAAGCCATCTCAAACTATGTACACATCCACTTTTTTGGCCAATCGCCACGATTTTGGGAGGCACTTCAAGTCCTGATTCTTTCAATCCTTCTGTATGCATTCCCTCTACTCTCTCATTTAAACAAGACTGTCCTTAAACTCTCAATTTGCTACAACCACATTGCCAGGTTTGCCACTGGGCTTCCTTTTAGGACACATTGCATCAATCTAAATTAGCTTGGGTGGCTTGAACTACCCAGCCTAATCCAGTATAACCAACTGATCATGGCCTATAAAATCCTCTAAGCCGGACAATACTCCTGCAGTTAAAAATATTGTCACCCTCTATAACAATCCTAGACTGCTTCGATCCTCAAACAAACTACTAATTCAGACTAGCAAAATTAATAACACAGCCGGTGATTCTCTCTTTGCAAACTCAAAGTAGATCCTGGAGCTCTCTTCCAGCTGATATTACTTTACTTTCCACCTTAGGTCAATTTAAAACTAGACTCAAACAACATTTGTCACTTAACTGGCTATGTCAATGTATCAAGCCTGGCTAACTCTCTAGAATGTGTAAAAATCTGTTAACCAGTTTACTGTGTAATTTAATCCTGACTTGTGCTCAGGATTAACTGTAACTTGTGCAACTTTGTTTAACTTGCTTACTTACGTAATCTCTGTAAGTAGTCTGTTTTGTAATATGTAATACTGTATCTGCTTACCCTTGGAGCTTTTCTCCCCAGGCCTCTGCTGAAAATGGACATGCATCTAGTCGGACTATCCTGGTCAACAAATGTAAAATAAATAAAAATAAATAAACTTGCTTTTCTCATGGGTTGTCGCTGTTTGGCTTGTCAGCACTTTATTTACCCCCTCCACGTTCATTACTGCATGAGATTTTTTAACTGTCCAAGAACTGTCATACCAGTGTCACTTCCTGAATATAATGCCTTTCTTACTCCATGCTTTTCTCTGTCAGTCTTCCTCCCTTTGTTTCTGGGGGCCATTGTAGTTGCTGACGGGTGGGGGGCATTTTTAACTGTATACTAGGAGTCTTGCTACTGATTTGTCTCCCTTGCCACATCTTCTGTTTGTGGCCTTTATACCGGTTATCTTTATTGAATTTAAGCAGTGTCTCATTTTATATTGTATTACAAATTGAATGTAGAAAGGTTGAACCACCACATCAAGTAAAGAACAGTTTTCATTGTGGATGAGAGAGGTAGAATAGTTTTTTGCAAGTCTGCTTCAGGAATGCGAAAGTGACGTAAATTAGCCACTATGGAGCAGACCTTGGACAGCCTAAAGTTTCTTTAAACTTGACTCAAAGCCTTGCATAACAGGTGACAATATTTCCTTAGATTAGTCCTTCCTCGAAGACTGCAGTATCCTGAGTTTTTCTCACTTGAAATTGAGTTACAGGAGCTCCCCCTAATCCTCCCTTTCTTCAGTTGCAGGAACTTTGTCAGCCTTCTAGGTCCCTCTAGTCACTTGATCTTCAGGGTAGGAGATGTTGATTGTAAGGGCCAGTACTGCCATATAGTTCATAATGTGGAATCTAACCACAGGCAGTTATTTGGCTAGACTTCTAGATTTTATTTGTATGTTGACAGTATAGAATTGCTTTCTCTGTCCGACAGATAAGCCCATGCCAGTTTTTTTGTTCTAAAGAGCAATGGCAACTGTGCCTCTACCATACAAGGCAACAGTAAGTGAATCCTGTGGAGGTTTTTTCATTTTCTGTAGTTTCATTTTCATTTTGAATTTTTGATCACGTGGTTTGGACTTTAGTACCATGGTTATCTTCATGTTAGTAAATGTTTGTTTGTTAGATTTCCAGTAAACTCTCCCAACTGTTTTCTCCTTTTGGTCAGTTGTGATGTCGCGAGACTGCTTTAAGCTGAAGAGTACATAGGAGCCCTAAAAACAGAGGTTTTTCAAATTGAGCAAGGAGTCCATGTTTGAAGATACAAAAATTGTTGTGAAGTCTTCCATAGAGGGCATGATGCTTTTGTGGTACTCAAGTTCTGCAGGGGCTGTAATAAACCAGTGCCTTTGTGGAAGCAGTACTATCAACCCTCCTTCCCAGCATCTTCCTGGTTTGCTGATTGTTGTCCTGCTTTCTCCAGGATGCTCTCGGTATTGGAGTGTTAGACTTACTAGTTTGCAGGCGCACAGTTCTCAGGCAAGTTCCTCTGGCAGTGAGAAGCCTCCCTGTACTTTATAGCCCTTTTTGTTTAAATGGCTAAGGACCTGAGAAACTTCCATCTTTTAGACAGAGGATCCAAGTGCTTTAGGCCTGCGCAGCTGTTCCCAGTAGGACTGATTTTGCAGAAGATAAAGTTCCATTTTATAGTATGATAAAACAGCCACCCTTCTGGTTTGGGTTAGATAGAATGCTGAAGGAGCTGGCTTTGGGGTGTAGAGGAAATGCGGTTTACCTGCTTGTGAGGATTGAGGGAGTACCTACCAGGGTGCAGACTGAGTCACTGGAGTCTATTTCTTGGAGCAGATCTGAGGAGCCACGTAGCCATATAGCAGCATTTCACAGAGCTCTTCATCCAAGTGTTGTATTTTTTCAAAATTCAGTATTTATTTTAACTTCTATACCTACTTATCTAACCAGCTGTACCCATGGGTATCTTCTTTGTACCATTATTGGTAACTCCCTTTACCCGTGTGGTATTCTCAATACCATTGTTTTTTCTTTTTCTTCTCTGATCCTTTTTGGATTGTTGAATTTTTTTTTTTTCTGAGTAGGTCTGAAAAAGGGACTTCGGGGTTTAAGCATTGCACTTCATGCAGTGGTAAACTCCCCAATAGCGACCTGCATGAGGAAATGTGTACATTGTCTGGGGGTTCCAGTTATCTGTGAAACTTCCCTGTCAGATTTCAGTTTCAATGAGCGGACACTGAATGAAAGGAAAAAATAAACTTATTTTGAAAAGCCTGCTTGCTTCTTTTTCTGAGGCTCTTTCTGCAGTGGAGGTTTCAACCCCTCCATTTAAGGACAAAAACATCCTCGTTCTGACCATTCTTCACCAGCCGGTGAGAAGAGCAAGCCTCATAAGCACAATGCCCATAAGTCTTCCACGGAGCACAAGATCGCCTCCTCTGTTCCGACAACCTCTGCTCTGAGTTCCACTCCAGTGGTCTCTACAGACATTGCAAATAATTCCACATTGGCGCCACCCTCGGCACCAACTGTTATGGTACCGACTGATTTCGGCTCCAGCTTTGCCTGCCATTACCTCAGCACCAGTGTCTCCCATCTCTGTTCCGAGATCGGTACTGACTACTACTTCGGAGCCAGTAATGACTTTATTCCAGCTATTCCTTCGGCTCTGAGCCCTTTCTCGGCACCAATAGTTCCCTTTTTGCCTGTTTCGAAACTAGAATCCTCAGTGTTGACTTTTACTGCACCACGGACCCCAGTACTCCGTCTTTGGATCAGTTTTCAGGACAAGCCTTTAGCCCATTTTTGGACCGACCTGACTCCCCCTCAGGAGTGTCGTTAAGGTCTACCAGGAGTCTATCTGAATTGGATGTGGTGTGCCTGTTCGATCAGCTGCTGACAGCTAGAGGGATTACAGATTTTCCTAAAACCCATCCCACTCCGGGTTTTGGGTCCTTTGCCCCTGCGACTCGCACGTTTTCTCCTCCCTTGGACCCTCCGACGTCTGCGGGAGGACTTCTCAGCTCGGTGCTGATAGTTACCTTCTCTGAGGCTCCAAAGCCCCTTTGGGTTTTGGTTCCTTTGGAACCTCCCCTTCCTCAATCTCATACTTGGTGGGCCCAGCCCCAGGTTTGGTTGCAGTTGTTTCATTGGTTCCTCAATCTCATACTTGGTGGGCCCAGCCCCAGGTTTGGTTGCAGTTGTTTCATTGGTTCCGTCTTTGGACCTGGGGCGACTTCTGCCCTGGTTTTACTTGAGGCTCCGTCCCTGGTTCAGAGATTGTCTCTCTGTTCCGGGCTCCCATTCCTCTTTGGGCAGGCCATCTTCCGGGTGATGGAGAGGGTGCTTGCTTTGGGAAGCGCTCCTCCTACATCAGACATATTCCCCTTGCTCCTTCTGCACTGCAGCTATCACAGCCCCCCCCCCAGGACACAGAGAGCACAAGCCTTGGGAAACCCCTGTAAAGGGTAACTTTTCTGAGTCTTCAGATGCTCCCAGTGAAGAACCACCTCAGAAATGGATGTATAAGAGGAAACACATGGACACCCCAGACGAGTCCCTCACTGAGGATATGGACTGCGATGATGGGGCGGGGGGTCCCCATGGTCACTCCCTAACTGTCTCCTTTGGAGTCTTCCTGGAAATTGAGGCAGAGGGGGTGACTGGAAGCTCTCAAATCCTTCCTCGGCGGAATCTGTATTCTTGCAGTCTTTCCGTGCTTGGCCCTGTACTTCTTGGGTGATCCCTTTCCCCGCCGATGAGTTAGTAAAGCTCATCGTGCAGCAGGCATGGAAGAACCCTGATACCATTGAGGCCATTCCCCGGAGACCAAACAAGATAATCCCCCCTCCAGAGAAGCAGCTGTATTGGCCTAGACTAGAGGCTTACCAGTAGACGCTATGGTGGTGGTGGCTGCCACAAAAAAGAACCTCGCAGAGGAAAGTCTTGCTGTCCATCTGCCCAACAGAGTCCTGGGTGGTGGACAGATTAGGGAAGCGAGTTTTTGCTTCAGCGACCTTTGCTGTCAGGTCTCTAAATTACTTTTTCACATTTTATGAGGCTCCAAAGAGATCTCATCTCTGAACTCTCTGGAACCCTTGTGGGTCAAGTTTTGGACAGGGCACGTGATAAAGTTGCTTCCCAGCTTGCTACCCTAGTCTCTTTCCAACTCATCTATGAGGTTGTTGTCCCATGCAACCGAAGGGGGGGGAGGCTAGAGCTGCCAGTGCAGGTGTAGTTGAGAGACCACGCCTGGATGCTCATTTGTGACCTTGCGGACTCTGTCTTCCTTGTTTAGCACCCCTATCAAAACATCCGCTCTGTTCAGTTCTAAAGTGAATGACACATTAATCAGGTGCGAGCAGGACGGAAAAACCTAGTCTGCTGTTGGCCTATGTTTTTCCAAACCTCAGCACTCTTTCTCCAGGAATTGGAGGAGTAGAAAGATATGGCACAAAAAAATCTGTCCTTTCCGTAGTGCATGTGGTTGAGGATTCCCCCAGAGGCAGAGGGGGTTCCAATAATGGAAGATGCCCCTTTTGGGGCAGAGGGGGTCCCCGAAATCAGAACTTTGGGGATTTTCTCTGGAAAACCTTATCAGCGCTCCTGAAGCGTTGCCCAAATGCTTTCCTCTGGAAGCAGTCGGGGCTCATTTTCTCTGCTCCAAGCTGCCTGGCACTATATTACAAACTATCAGTGGGTGCAGAGAATAATTTCTAGGAGTTATATCCCTCTGATCTCTTATCCAAGTCCTCCAAAATGCCTTCTCGTTGTTCCACCCAGTCAAAGGGAAGAGGCAGCTTAAGAAAATAAGAAAGCTGTGTCTAAAATGAGTCATCCAATAAGTCCCCCTCCCAGACCAGTGCAGATCTGGTTTTTACTCTAGATTCTTTTTGGTGCCAAAAAAATACTAGGGACTGGAGACCCATTTTGGATCTCAACCCACTAAACATATCCGTAGTTCAGACCCAATTCCGCATGGTCACGATACAATCCATTCTCCCAGTTTTTAGGGAGGGTGTGTGGATGTGCTCGATAGATCTCCTGGATGCGTATTACCACATGAAAATGGGCAAGCGCTCCAGGAGTCTACTTGGCTTCTGTCTCTGAGCAAATCATTACCAATTTAGAGCCCTGCCATTTGGTCTCTCGACGGCCCCCAGTGTTTATAAAATGCCTAGCAGTAGAGACAGCTCATCCGAGACTTCAGGGATTCTAGTGTTTCCATATCTAGATGACTGGCTCCTCTCTGCCCCCACCAAGCACTTGCTGGTCAGGGCCCTCTGCTACACTCTAGCACTTGCGGAGTTCCTAGGCATCAATACACGGGGGGGGTCCAGCTTTCACCCCACCCAACAATTGGAATTTATAGTAGTAGTATTTAATGCTCAAACAAGCCAATTCTCTTCCTCCTCACAGACAAGAGATTAAGGTTACAAGTACAAGTGATACTGTTGAAGGAAGGTGTCTGCAAAGGAAGTTCTACAGGCTCTGGGGTCTGTCGGCAGCCATCCCAATTGTCTCCCTAGCAAGATTGCTTATGAGACTACTAAAATGGCTCCTTTTGTCCCAGTGGGGTATTCAGTCTCCATCGTCTGAACGTGCAGATCCTCTTCACCAGTTCCTGCAAACACGATCTCCTCTGGTAGATGAGAACAGACAAATCTTTGGTACTGCCCCTTCCAGACTCTCCAACCCAACGGTGACCACGGATGCTTCCCTGGTGGGGTGGGGGGTCACTTCTAGGGAAAGACTGTCCAAGGCACGTGGTCCAGCTTGGAGGTCAACTTGCATATCTATGTCTTGGAGTTAAGAGCGGTGCTGTTAGTGTTGCAGGCACTTTATCCACCCCTTCTGTCAGGAACGATTGCAATCTAGTCTGACAATGTCAGTCTGGTACATAAACAGGGAGGGACCAAATCCTACCTCCTATGTCACAAGGCCATGAGAATTTGGCATTGGGTGATGGCTTCCAACCGCCTTTTAATTGCAGCGCACATCTTGGGGAGCTCCCATGTGATTGCCCACCGGCTGAGCAGATGCATCCTCAGTCCACACGAGTGATCTCTCAACCTGAATGTGGTGGCAGAAATCTTCAGCCATTGGGGCCAGCCTTGCTGCAGTCTATTCGCTTCCCCTTCAAACAAAAAAATGCAGCCGCTACTTTGCCCTCTTAACCCCAGACTGAGTCAGAGATGCTTTGACTCGCGATTGGCCCGAGAGTCTCCTCTCTGCTTATCCTCAGATACCTTTGATACCCCTTTTTCTAAGGAAAGCAATCCGGTTGAGATGTAAAGTAATCCTCATTGTCCCCTTCTGGCTTTGACAAGTGTGGTTTCCCTTCTTCCGGCCTCAAATGTTACAAATTCCTTGGATCCTGAACCACTCATCAAGACCTAATATCTCACCCACAAGGGCTGACTCCCCCAAATCTATCCACTCTTAGGCTGACCGCTTGGTTTTTCCACTTCTCCACTTCATTAGTCGCCAGACAGGAAACCCTGTCCTCACCCATCCACAATATTTTTCTGGCCTCCCATAAACCATCCACCAGAAAACTCTAGAGACAAATGGAACTATTTGCTATCTGGTCTGATAATCAGATGCTAGATTCTTTCAACTTCTCCAGCTGCTATACTTAAGTATCTTTGAGTTGTTTGACAATGGGACATCAGCTTCTACTATTAGTTCATTTAGCAGCTATTTCCAGTTTCCATAACTGCTCGGATGGTGTTCCTCTTATCTCCACCCGCCTTTGCAAGACCTTTCTCAAGGGAGTTTTCCATAGCAGACCTCTCATCAGGCAACCTGTGGAGACATGGAATCTCTTTGGTTCTACAGTCTCTCTACCCCCCCACTCCTTTGAGCCTGCTGCGACATGTGATCTTAAATTTCTGTCATTGGAATCACTGTTTGGCGTTTACATCAGCCAGACGGATCTGAATTACAAGCCTTATGCATCAAGAGCCCATATCTAATCTTCCATAATGACAAGGTATCCCTTCGTACTAACCCTTCCTTTCTCCCCAAAGTGGTGTCCAGCTTCTCTGTTAACCACTCCATTGAGCTCCCTGTGTTTTTTCCAAATTATTCCAACAAGGGAGAATACTGTTTATGTTCATTGGACGTACATAGACAACTATGCTTTTACCTGGACAGGACTAAGTCCTTCCGCAAGTTGGACCAACTTTTCATTTCCTTTTCTGGCCCAAGAATGGGATGTGTTGTATCAAGTTACTTTATCAAAATGGCTGAGATTGCATTACCTTTTCATACTCCCTAGTGAATTAATCTAAACCTGTTAAAATCAGAGCTTGTTCAACTAGGGCCATCGCAACTTTGGTTGCCTTTCACTCCAGGGCTTCCTTGGATGACATTTACACAGCAGCCATTTGGGCTAAACCCCATACTTTCATCAAGCATTACAAATTGGATTTGGTCTCCAGGGGAAGAGCGGCCTTTGGCTCTATAGTTCTTAGGAATGTTCTTCCATTGGGGCCATCCAGGTTCTCCAAGTAGCTTGGGATCCTATCCCATCAGTGATGAATAGGAAGAAGATTAACAACTTCAGATAAAGAAGTTCTTACCATAAAATTCCATCTGAGTTGTTGTTCTTCCAGTCATCACACCCTCCCACTGTCCCCCACCAAAGGCTCCTGGTGGTTCTTCTGGGTCCTTGTGGTGGTTCAGGGTTTTTGAGCAGAAATGGCCTCTGTTTTCTGTTCTATATGTTGCATGCAAACTCCATCTGAGGTAACTGGGAAGAAGGGCATTGAGGGTAGCAGCTCGAGTTTTTGGTGTACGCGAGCTTGGTATTAGACACTGTTCCGAGGGCTCGGAACAGAACCCATCTGATGACTGGAAGATCAACTCAGATGGAACATTATGGTAAGACTTCTTTTTTTTTTTGCATTTGAGACTTTCTAGTTTATTGAAAACATTTAAACAAAAAGCTAAATAGATTTGCAGGACCCCATCCCTCTTCAGCTTACAATAAGCACAAAACTGTGTACGTCTTTAAAGAAGTTAGCCATCCAGGTAGGTACACTTGCCTCATATAGTTTGCTCTCACAAGCATTACATATTCTAAAGTTATTCATGCTAAAGCACAAAATGTGTTTACTTCCACAGTTTCAAACTTTATTTTTTACTGAACTGCTTGCCAGTGTACTTGTAAATGCTAGTTTCACTAATTTGTGCATTTGACTCAGCACAATGTTCATACTTTATGATTGTACCTGCAGTGCTAGTCTTCAAGTAAGAGCAGTAACTAAAAAAAACTAACTGCAGGTGCATGAAATGAGTTTCACTCGGAACACAGTTCAGACCACTCAGAGTTGCTTGCACTTTGTAGATGTTCTCTTCCAATGAAAGCATGTACAAATAGGTGGAGAATAGCCAATGGCTTTGCAAATGGAAGAAAACCTTTCTTCACACCATTTTTTCCCTTACTGTTAGTCCATTTGCTTTTAAAGTCTAACTTAAACCATGGTCATATACATTCATATTTGTAAAAACAAGGACTATGCTTAATTTAGCATAGAATGTAGTCAACTTAGCACTCCCTCCAACCCAGAACTCCAAGATCGCATTGTAGCTAACTTTCTAGCCTTTCTCACCTTACGGTGTAAAGCCTGGATACAATGCAGCTAAGAAAGGTACTTTCTTGTTTTGATATCCTTAGAATATACAGGCATCCCTGATGACTCTCATGTGACTCTTAAAATACCACTGAGTACACATTATGCAAAGTTGTTGTACAATATAACTTGCAGTTTACAAATATTATGCAAACATTACTAGAAAAATAGGCTACTTGCATCATTCCTTTCACAGTTCTAAATTAAGGAAAATTGGGGTACGAGTTTTATAGTTGACGCACCATTTTAAGTCAACAAAATCCCAGTTCTCTGCCACTTCATGAAAAGGCGATCTGTGTTTAATGCTGTATGTAATGAGATTCTGTAGTTCACTGATGGTTACCAATTTCAGTGTTCTTCCCAATCATGTCCATCTGCTGACATTTTCTGAAGTCCAAGCCCAGATTCTTCCAGTCAGCTTCTGTGCTTTGCCACGCAAGCTTTTTTTTTTTCCTTTGGAGCAGTGGGAAAGATTTTCCTGGCACGGTCCTTTTTATAACCTGCTGTTGGAAGCTTGAGAAGATTCCCCTTCTGCTTGCTGGCTCACTGTTGGATAAACTTTTTTTCCTTTCGCTGTTATCCATCCGCCAGCTGTTGTACATTGAAAAATGGGTTTGATCTTAAATATTCTGAGGTCTGCTAGGTACAGCAGCTTGAATCTAACATCGGTCTGCTTCCATTTTTGTTGGGCTAAATTGTGTGATGTCCCAACACTGGCCCAGTAATCAAGGAGCCTCAGTCCTCACCACTAGCACTAATGGGGGATATACATTGGGAGGATAACAAGTTACACCGTATTTCCAGATGCAGCTCTCTGCATCAAGTGCAGTTTCCCCTAAGAGCACCCAGAGATGACAGTCAATATGGGGCTGGTTTTCTCTTTCTCCAGATTCCCAGTAAGACTCCCCACTGGCACAGCTATAGAGTTGAGATCTCAGCTGAGTGGCCAAGACCTCCTGCACCCTCTGTCCAATCAGTAATGTGTCCCTGCCCAAGTAGCTGACCTCTCATACTGAGATGATTTGTACACACGTGGGAAAGGCGGGCACAGGTTAACTTGCTATGCCCCCTTCTGCCCAGACTATAAGGTAGTTTTTACTGCTGCCAGCCGCTCCTTATCAGCTACTTTAAGGTCCTTAACAAATGGTGCCCAATCTTAGGAAGTGTTGCTGTTAATCCAAATGATAGTTTGACCAAGAAAAAGGCTATTAGGAGGGGCCCACAGTGTCACCAAATCAAATACTCTCAGAACTTAAATGTCTCATATCAGCCACAGTGGAAGGTTTAAATATTTTAATAAGAAAATACTCAGTAAATCAGTTACATCAGAGTTCAAAATCATGGGAAATATTTAAAACGTGGCAGGACAATCCCTAAGAAAACATTTAAGCTGTACTTCACTATATTCTTGACTAAGAAATGATTTACCCTAGTAAACTTGCAGTGAAAGGCAAATGTGGTGAATGGGTTTTCTAGCTGATGGGTCAAATATAGAATGCTATCAGAGTTCTTTATTATCTCAAATATTACTGCTGAGAGAGCTTGCAGCATGACATAACTTGTCGTCTATCCCAGGTGAAACCCCCCACCGATGCAGCTGGTAGTGTTTAGCATCTGCCTATGAAAATACATGGACCTAACGTCTTTTGGCAAATGGTGGAGGTCATAAAATTTACATTCTTCCACATTTAAAGACTACAAAAAACCTCTCTAGCGCATTGTCTCCTGTTGACCTGAAACTGAAAGATAACATCCTTTTATTACATGGTTATAAAGTAATTTAAGTTTTCAGCTATTCTTCTGAAGCTAACTTGTTTCATTTTCCATTGTAACTGTTTAGATGTATATATTTTAACAAGAGTGTATACACATTTCTGCTCAGTACTTCACAAAATATCTCCAGCACACATCTGTACAATATAACATACAGTTCTAATACATCTCTGTAATACAAGCGTCTTACACGAAGCATGTTGACATTTACAAAATTACAAAATCTCAGATAGCTGTGCTGGCAGTATCTCATTTTGTGACTGCTACTCCGGTCTGGTGTAAAATGAGTAATCAATCAGTTGTTGCAAACACCTTGCTTGCCCTAGTTTAATATTTCTGTTCTGTTACTGTTCATGTCCTGATTTGGAGTATTCACATATGTCTTCAGTTAAGAAACCCTGCTATAGAAAGTATAGTTTGTACTTTTGCAAAATGAATGCAGCGTTTCAGTTTAAGGTAATCTTCAGTTTAAGGTAATTTCTCTGCGTACTCTGATCTGTTTTTGTAACTGCTCTTGGTAAGTCATGCTCAGCCTTTTTATTTCTATCTTTTTTGTAGTTTTCAGTTCATATGAATAGCTAGTTAAAACTTAATGTATTTTATTCCTTAACTTAAACATTTGAGTACATTCAGTTTATTTTATTACTGGAAGCCATCACCTGTACTAAACCTAAAAAACTTTTGTTTTGTTTTTTTTTTTGCCAGTCAACTTCTAGAAATATTTGTTCAGTTTTGATGACATTGTCAGTGTAATAGCTTGCAACTGAATTTTGCCTGAATTGAACTGTACTGGCTTTTCACAGCATTTTACACTGGGAGAATGGCAGATCACCTTGCATCCTTTTGTTTTCAGCCCCTCTTGGGAGCAGTCTTTATTGACTTGTCTCACTTACCAGGAATATTCATGTATACAGCCTTTCAGAACATTTTGCTGTGTTGCAAATGTTTACTACAATGTGGGCCAAGGTCCTCCAGTTTAACTTTTGACCACCCTTGGTGACTTGGTGTCAAGTACTCATTTCTGCCAGTCAAATAAAAGTACTAATATTTTGTAAAGAAGTACAGATTTCTTTTAATACCTTTCATACTGTGGTCCTGTCGCTGTGTCTAGCACTTAAGGAATTCTAAACCGGATGCCTACCACAGTTATGTAGTCAGTGGTGGTTGCTGCCTTACAGTATCTCGTAGGCATTACGTTGCACACAACTTTCCTTAATCTGCAGTTTGGCCTGGAAGTGCAGGACCTCTTTCACTGGCAGCCATGTTAATTTGGTAGTGGTGGGGGTTACTATCCCATTGGACATATAGTTCTGTTTACGCAGTCCTTGGACTGGAGTTACTGTACACTAAGTGGATTTTTATTTAATTTTTAAATGGGCTAGATGTGCAGGACCTGTTAGGTATGGACTGTGCAGCAAACTTTCTGCTGCTATCCTCACACTTAAGCTAACTTCATCTACTGACTTAAGTCTTTAGTTGTCCAACCTTATGGTTGAAGGTAGATAACTTCTCTAGAATAGTTATTTTTTAAAATGTTTTGAGTCCAGTATATGTGGACAGATGGCCAGTGGCAGTGTACCATTGTATGTGACATGCCTACATTCTGCTTCTGAAGGAATCTGTCAAACCAGTCCAGATGTGTTCTGTCCCTTTTTTGAGTAATTAGCTGAGTGAAGCCATAGCATTGAAGCAACAAATGACTAAAGTTGATGAGACTAGTAATTAATCTTTTCAGGTGAGTAGAGAGCTGGTGAAAGGTGCTTTTAATAGTTGGTGCACACTTGCTGAAGATTTGAGATCAAGTAACTAGTAACTGCTTCTACTGTCAATTTGGTTAGGTTCTTTTGTCAACAATATTGTATGTACTTTGTTAGCAGTAAGCTTGTCAGCAAAGAATAACACTGTGCTCAAAGCATACTCTGTAGGTTTTGTTTACCATGAGACTGTTTTAATATGGTGAATTTTGCAAATCCCGGTTGGTAGATGGACACTTGTAGTGTTTGTGTGGGTGTCTGTCGCGCATCTTTCAGTAGGAATCTTTCCCGTCTCTGGACTTCTCAAGGACACTAGTTGACATACTAGTTTTAAACTTCATCTAGCTTTTAATTTTACTAGTTGTGTGCCACCTTGAATAAGTCCTGATTTGGATTGGCCATTTTAATTTGAATGTTGAAATGAACATTTTTCAATGTCATTTGTAAACTATTTTTAACCAAGTTGTTAGAAGTTATGATTACCATAACATAATGCTGTATTGTTTGTAAAATTAATAAAAGCAAGTAGTTCATGTGTAACTATCAATTGCTTTGTTTTGGTTAACAGGTTTTGCCCCGGGTCATACACCGCTGATTGGAGAGCCTTACCATCAGTTTCCTAATGCACCCAGTCCAGTTCCTAGACAGGTAATTTTTACAGGAGTACTAAAATTAGGTTGTTGAGATTTGTATTAATTTAAAGGAGCAAGTGGGTGGGAGTTTAGTGACCAAGGTAACCAGTATAATATTTTACTTCAGTTAAGTTTATATTTTTAATTGTACAGTGGAATGCACTAAGAAATTGGAGTAGCCTTATTGCATCTGGGATATCCTGTGTAATCTGCATGAATACTGTAGGTTGGCCTATGCAAAATTGTATAAATCACCATTCAGTAATTCATAAATATCCTTTAAGGATGCATCTGCAGTCCTAACATATGGGTTGTCCTGCCTCAGGCAGCCCTTCGGTCGGCCGGATTCCAAAGTCTGGGTCTGGCCTCTGCTGATGTCGCACTTCACCCGACGTCATAGCTGCTGTTTATTGGGTATAAAGGCATCAGCCGACGCCATTTTCCTCTCTCTCTTGCCGCGCGGTGCCCGAAGCAGAAGCTGTTCGCAAGTGCCGGTCGGTCAGATCCAGAGATTTCTACTACCGAAGACTTCTAAAAAGCTAAGTACCCCGTTGGGGACTCTTTCTTGCCTCAGCCGATGTCAGACAAAGTAAATAATTGTTTAACTTGTGGGAAACAAATACCTCATAAGGATTTCCACTCTTACTGCCTTCCTTGCTTAGGCCCAGACCACGACGTATCAGCTTGTCTAGCCTGTGCCTCCTTCAACAGACGGACACTTAGACGTCGGTCGGAGTTTGCAGAGGAGTTTTTTGGTCCCGCTTTTGCATACAAAATGCCGTCGGAGACTCCGACTACTCAATTAGCTAAAAAGCGCAAAGAAAAGGACCGACACTCGCGGTCCGCGGTTTCTGCTGAAACCACGGTTAGGCCAACCGCGAGTGTCTCTGTTTCGGCTGAAACAGAGTCCCCGGTTCTTCGGCCGAAAGCATGCCTCCGATAGCCGAGGCCTCACAGAGCATGGCTGAATCTGCTACTGAATTTACTGCTACAGAAGCAGGCGCCCAGGATTTGTCAGACACTATTCCTTTAGACAAATCTACCCCTGCACGTGGGGCTGCTAGACCCCCTGCTTCTATGTCTATCAAGGCTTTTGCCAGGGCTAAAGCAGCTAAATCTTCTAAGGCCTTACCTGCAAAAACTCCTTCACATAGGCCTACCTCTAGTTCCCAAATGCTCAGCCTGGCTGAGGATCTCATTTCTTTGATCAGGGGATCCCAACCTCACCCAGACAGGGCCTCTCAGCCCCCTCTACACAAGAGGCCTAGGACTGAACCCCCGGAACCTGTCTACAGATTATTCCTCGGATGACTCAGACAATTCAGACCCTCACGAAGGCCCATATTCTCCTTATGAGGATTCTGATGCAGAAGACTCCATTCCTTCTGCTTCTCCTCCTGAAGAATTTTCTTTTGGGGAAACCTTGCATGCTATGAGGGAACACTTCCAATGGCAGGGCCAGGATTTTTCAGATTCAAGGAAAAGGCTAAGGACCTTTTTACACTTACCACAGCATAGGCCTTTAGCCATTCCGCCAGTACTAACAGTTGTTGATGATGCATATAATGATGTCTGTACTGCCCCTGATTCTCTTCCTCCGGCCCCTGCCAAGCCAGACGGATATTACAGGGTCCCGGACACACATTACCATTTGTATAAGGCTGCTGTTGCAGACCCTGAAACCATTTCACAGGGCCCTAAAGGTGTGGCAGCTGCTTCTGCCAAAAACCCTCTTCCCTCTGAAAGGGAATCTAGAGCATTAGAGAGATGGGGTAAAAAGGTTTATACTTCTGCTACTCTTTTGGCCAGGGCCTTGAACTGTCAATTTCACATGATTCAGTACCAGGAATTTTTGTTAGACCAGATAAACAAAAAAAAACTGTCTTCTCCTGAACCTTTAGACCACAAGTCCCTTCAGGATTTGGTACTTAACTCTCAGCAGGTCAGTAACCATTTCTTAAAATGTGGCTATGATGCACTGGAGGCTCCCTTTAGATCAGCTATGACTGGAACAGTGATTCGAAGGCATGCCTGGTTAAAAGAACAATCCTTACCAGACCATGTTAAGTCAAAACTCCTAGATGCTCCCATGGAGAAACAAAGTTTGTTTGGCTCCCCTGCACAGGAGGTTCTAAAGAAGGTGGAAGAAAAAGCAAAATCTGTCCAAACAGTCAAGGATTTCTTACAGGTCCAACCTCCGAGGTTTAGCAGAAATTGGCCTTCGAAGAATTGGTCCTTTCCAGACAACTCCAGAACGCAGAGAGGCAGAAATATACGCCCCAGAGGCAGAGGTCAATCTAGGGGTGCCTACAGGGGACGTCAGTGGCAACCTACCAACCAGAGAAGTACTGCCACAGATTCAACTACAACCACTTCCACAGGGCAGACACAATGACTTGGCTCTAGTTCCGCCTACCAGGGAACAACTGGAAGCACCCTTGGGTGGAAAGCTAGCCTTATTCTCCGACAACTGGCATTACATTACAGGAGACAAATGGACTTTACAAACAATAAACAAGGGCTGCAGGTTTCACTTCCACGCTCTACCAAAAAGGAGAGGGATGCCAAACCTACCACCAAGCCAAAAAACAGACTCTCTAAGACAAGTCAACAACTTACTAAGGATGAGAGCTATAGAAGAGGTACCACCTATGGAACAAGGCCAAGGATTTTACTCAAGGCTTTTCCTTGTACCAAGAAAAGAAAATCAATGGAGACCTATTCTAGACTTGTCCGCACTGAACACATACCTCATTGTTCCAAAATTCAAAGTGCTGACCCACCAGCAGCTTCTTCCCATGCTGGGCAAGTAGTCTTGGCTGGTGACTAGATCTCAAGGAGGCATACCTGCACGTCCCTATACGACCAGATTGCAGAAGACACCTCTGATTTCTTGCAGGATCAGAGCATTATCAATTCTCAGCATTGCCTTTTGGCTTATCTACTGTGCCCAGAGTATTCACGAAATGCCTGGCATCAGTAATTGCTCATTGCAGGCTGCAGGGGATTCAAATTTACCCATACCTGGACGACTGCCTAATACAAGCAGACAAGGCAAAATTGACAAAAGATTTGGAAAATATCATACAACTGTTGCAAGCCTTGGGATACACAGTCAACATGCAAAAGTCAAGACTAGTACCATCCCAAAGGATAACATTCTTGGGTGCAGAACTGGATACATCAACTCAGATGGCTTTCCTCACAGAAGAAAAACAAAAACTACTACCAGCCTACTTCATGACATTAACACCACAAACTCGGCTTACTGCAAGGAAAGTCCTGCAAGCCCTGGGCTACATAGCATCATGCATAATATTGGTTCCACATGGCATCATGCATAATATTGGTTCCACATGCCAGGCTGCATATGAGAAAGCTACAATGGTACCTAAGGAATGTATGGTCTCAACACAAGCACAGTCTAGAAGCCCAGATTCCAATAATTCCATGCCTGAAGCAAGAATTCCTGTGGTGGGCTCAGGCCTGTCAGATGAACAGAGGCTTGCCTTTCCACAAACCTCATCCAAACCAGACCATCACCATGGACGCCTCAGACCTAGGATGGGGGGCACACATGGTGGACAAGTGTATTCAAGGCCTATGGACCCAAGACCAGCTGAATCTACACATAAATCTAAAGGAGATGCTGGCAGTGAAACATGCGATCCAGGCATTCAGACCACTCCTACAATAGGGTCATCTTCTGATAAGGACTGACAATACCACAGTCATGTGGTACATCAACAAACAGGGAGGTACACATTCATATCCTCTATGCCGGATGGCAATGGACCTGTGGAATGTGGCCCTGAATCTCAACATTCAACTTCAGGCCAGATTTGTACCAGGAAAAGAAAACTCTCTAGCAGACACCTTAAGCAGAACTACCACGGATGCTCACGAATGGATGCTGCATCCAGATATCTTCAAAACCATAACAAAGAAATGGGGACTACCTGAGACAGACCTGTTCGCCTCCCCACACAACCACCAATTGAAGAAATTCTGCACAAGAGCATACCACCCACTTGCTTGGAGGGTGGACTCCCTTTCCTTCAGCTGGAAAAACCTGACAGCATATGCTTTTCCACCTCTTCCCTTGATGTACAAAGTTCTACTGAAGATCAGAGAGGATCAGCCAAGGGTAATCCTGATAGCTCCAGACTGGCCGAGGCAACATTGGTACCCGCTACTGAGAAGCATGTCTCGGACACACGCATGGCCTCTACCTCTATGTCCCTTACTTCTAACACAGGACAACTACAAGATCCTACATCCAAACTTGAAAACACTGCAGCTAGCTGCTTGGAATATTGCATAAAACAAAATAACCCAGGTTTATCCCAGAGGGTTAAGGACATTATCCTGGAGGCATGCAGACCTTCCACAAGGAAGACTTATTCAGCCAAGTGGAAAAGATACCTCATTTGGAGTGCAGCAAAGGGAGAAAATGTCTCCTTGGCAAACATAGCACACATCCTGGAATATTTAGCAGAACTATTCCACAATGGCCTGTCTTACTCCTCCATTAAGATTCATGCATCAGCAATTTCAGCAGAATACAACATGGATCCTCCTGTCTTCTCTCATCCTCTACTCAGGCAGTTCTTGAGAGGAATCAAAAATGTAAAACCTCCAAGGAAACCACCTTTACCTACATGGGATCTCAACTTTGTGCTGGAAAAGTTAACACTTCCCCCTTTTGAACCAGCAGCAACAGCAGACTTACAGTTCTTGTCTTGGAAAACTGCTTTCCTGCTAGCAATCACTTCAGCAAGAAGGGTATCTGAGTTACAGGCATTAATGGCAGTACAGCCCTTCCTTATCTTCCATCAGGACAGAGTCTCTCTGAGAACTAACCCTACCTTTATGCCAAAAGTGGTCTCCAGAGTATCATTGAACCAAGCGATTCATTTACCTACATTCTTCCCCAACCCACAGAACATGGGGGGAAAGAATGCTACATACCTTGGATGTGCACAGACAATTGCGCTGCTATCTGGACCGAACTAAGACCAGAAAAACTGACCAGCTTCTGGTAGCATATGCAACAGGAATGCAAGGAAAAGCAATTTCAAAACAGACCATCTCAAAATGGATAGGAAATTGCATTCATTTTTGCTACTCTTTTCATGGAAAGACAACTCCTGAAAATATCAGACCTCATTCCACAAGAGCTACAGCCACCACTACAGCTTTCCTACGAGGAGTGGCTACCAAAGACATTTTAGAAGCTGCTACTTGGAGCTCCGTGCATACATTTGCCAAGCATTATAATCTACCCTTATATTCTAGATCCCGAGCAGGTTTTGCAACTGCTGTTTTGCAAGGGATCTTAACTACACCATCTTTATCTTAGTGCCTCCTCCCCCAGTTTGGCTATGGTATTCTACCCATATGTTAGGACTGCAGATGCATCCTTGAAGGACATAGTACAGTTTTGTACCTACCATAAATGTAGATGTCCGATAGGTATGCTTCTGCAGTCAGGATTACCCACCTTCCTTCCCCTCTGTGGTATTCCTAGGGTATTTACCCCTTCTTTTAGCTAGCTGGCGGAATCTATTATGGTGTATTTGTTTGTATATATGTATATACTTATATATCTTTATATTTGCTCTCTACTGTTTGGAATTATTTGCATTTATCCAAATTGAGCCTTCCTAGAGGGCACCTGGCATCTGGGGCAAGAAACAGAGGAAAATGGCGTCGGCTGATGCCTTTATACCCAATAAACAGCAGCTATGACGTCTGGTGAAGTGCGACATCAGCCGAGGCCAGACCCAGACTTTGGAATCCGGCCGACCGAAGGGCTGCCTGAGGCAGGACAACCCATATGTTAGGACTGCAGATGCATACCTATCGGACATCTACGTTTATGGTAGGTACAAAACTGTACTTTTTAGAAGTATTGCTGATAACTACATCCAGCTCTTCCTGCAATCCTTTGCACATGGTATAAATTGCTTAAGAAAACTGTTACTACTTGTAAAAGCTTACTTGTAGCTACTGGTCTGTAGCCACTTTCCTTTCATGTGCAAGTATTTTTAACAAGTCACACCAGTGGCTTCAACCCAAAACCACTTGTCAGTTTCCTGACAGCAGTAGACTTGATATTTGAGCTAATAAATGTTCTTTGGTTAAAACTTCACATATGTCTTGTGTGTGATTGTGGGCTACTGGTTATAAACGGACCATAGCATTTTGGTTTTCTTTAAAGATGTCTTGTTTTGGGGGAAGGAATAAAAGTTCATTGTTAGTATAAGTTCACTGTGAGCCTAAAATACTAAATCTTAATTTAGTGATTGAAGCCAATTGGCAAGTCAGTAGCAAAGAATATCTTGCTAACAACTTTTTGAATGTTTGTGCCAGGGGTTTGACAAGTATTTAGAATGAGTGCAAAATGACGAATTTCTCACTTGTGCAGCTGCTTGAATTTCTTGTGAAAGCAGATCTTTTTTCCTGCAGGGCTTTAAAGATTACTTTGGTTTGTGAGAATGTTGACAGTGTCAGAATGAAAACACTGTGGTGATAGTTTGATTTCTAGGGGTGCATTAAATTAAGCAGATGGTCCTTTTTCTCTGTCTTTTGCCTCTACTGCTAGCCATGTGTGTGTAAGTGGGGTGGCATGACTAACTTGAGCAGTTCTCAGTAAACTGAAAGCTGATTGCGGCATTGCCAGTAATGTAGATGGTGTTTAGAAGAAACATTCGTGTTTTGGAATTGCTACATAAACTCCAGCCCCTGGTTACATCCAAGGGGTTGGCATACAGCATCCTACATAATGTACACCTGTAGGACAGCAGAATAAATTGGTGCTCCACTCTTGTGAGCTCTGGTCTTCACCAGGAATTTGGCTATAGAGAATGTTTAGATATGCAGTTCCCATACTTTCACTCAGGATGAGGTTGGCAGTCTAAAGCAGGTCCAACATATGCCTGAGCTACATTCATACTGTCATAATCATGCATTTACCTCCATAGACCAACAAAACTAATTTTAGAGATTTTAACAGTTCCACCCTGATGCTTAATTATTTTTTACTGAGAAGATCAGCAGTCTGGTATTATAGCACCTGTCATGAAAGTACTTCTTGGTTGCGTTTTTCTTTGACTTGAATGTTTTATGAGCTCCAAGCACTTGCAGCTAGTGAACAGTGCGGCCTTCTGTAGTGGCATTAACTTCAGAACCGATCCATGTTTGTGCTTAAGGTGGTGGCACCAAACCAAAGCCGTATCTCACAATGCTTCAGATTTTTCATAAATTTGTGAAAAATCTACTCTTAAATTTGACTTTATATCCTTCAGGTTCATAGGTTGATAGTAGGCTATATGCCCTGGGCATTTATCAGCCTAGAGAGTGTATTTGGCTTGCACCACCCCATAAATGGGTTTTACTGTGCCCTTTTTTTGGTTACTTTGAGCCTTTGTCTAGTAGTGAGACAGAAGTGGTCCCCGGAGTGAACTTACAATCTCCCGTCCACTCATCAAGATTTCTCTTTAAGAGAGCAAGGGGCTCTGCCTGATATTGACTGGGATTCTATTCCAGAGTACTGGGAGCCTCTGGGTCAAGAATCTGTCTCCAGCATGTCCTATTAATTTCTGTGTTGAGATTCAAATCCCTTGAGCACGTAGCTCTAGTGGATTTGGATTTTTTGAGGTGGAGCATGTCCATTAATTCTGGGTTGGACATGGCTTTGTCAGGCACAGATCGCCTCTAAGGTGGTATGCAACTGAGTAGAGCTTGAGTTTCTTTAACCTGGCAGCATAGGTCATCTGTTTGAGACCCTTGATCCTCTTGGTGAGGTACTTTTGTGGTCTCTCCAGTTGCTGCAGGTGACAGGTAAGGTACATCCCAAACTGGGCATTGTATTCCAATTATGGGCCTGATGAGGGATGAGTAAAAGGGGCGCAGTGACCTCCGTGGATCTAGATGTGAACCCTTTCATGATGAGGTGGGCTATATAAAAGGTCTTTCTAACCAATTTGGCAGTGTGGTTGTCAAAGGAGAGATTACTATCAACTTGGGGTCCCAGGTCCCCAGTTACTTCCTCCGTACTTAATGGATTACCGCCTATATGGTAGTTTGTGGGCACTGTTTTTTTCCAAAGGGTATGACTATACACTTCTTGGTGTTTAGTTTCAGGCCATGGCTTTGGCACCAGTTGTCAGTCTCTGAGACCCTTTTGGAGGATGCCTGTGTCAGCTGGAGAGTCTATTATGGCACCCAGGTTGCAGTCATCTGCAAATTTGGTCAGCCATAGTCCTTCAATGTTGGCCTGTACCTCTGAAAAATATATACCGAAGAGTGGTCCCAGGACTGAGCCTTGTGGGACGCCACTTGTAACAGGTTTAGAGTCTGACATAGCTCCTGCAATTCTGACCATGTGGGTTCTGTCCTTGAGCCAGTTTGCAACCCATCTTATGACATAGGGGGTTGATATTTAGGCTGGAAAGCTCATCTATGATGCCAGAGTGGGGTATGGTGTCAAAGGCTTTTGTGAGGTCCAGGTAGGCAGTGTGGACTACCTTACCTTCATCTATGGCCTTGGTGACTGTTTCGAAGAAGTCTACCAGGTTCAAGAGGCAGGATCTGCCTTTAACAAAGCCATATTGTGTAGGATCTAGGGTCTGCAGTTCCCCAATGACTTGGAGTCCCATGATCAGCTCCATGGCCTTGCAGACTAGGCTAGTCAGGCTTATGGAGCGATAGTTCTCAGGGTCCGTTGAGGCTCCACCTTTGTGGAGTGGGACCACTGTTGCTGTACGCCATTCCTTGGGGTACATAACCTGTAAAAAGGCTGAGATTGAACAGTAGCCTAATATGAGGTTTTAGCTCCTCTTGGAGCTCCTGTAGGATGCAGCCCGGGACACCGCCCGGTCCCATTGATGCTGTGTTTTTTGCTTTGGAGAGGGCAGCTGCTACCTGAGCATCTCTGACAGGGAGAAGAGACTCTGCTCGGATAGATAATTGGTTCTTTGGGGGGGGAAGGGGGGGGGGAGAAGTTTGCACTGAACCTGTCCGCCAGGATGTTGGCAATGTCTGTGGGTTCAGTGTATTTTTTGTCATTTTGGACCAACTCCGAGCATATCTGTGAGTTGCCACCCAGGTGTCTAACAACTAGAGAGCCTTATGGTTATCTTTAGTGTCTTGTGCAATTTTTCTCTCGAAGCTGGCATTGGAAGACTTTATGAGGGACCGTAGTTTTTTGCTAATACTGATCAGTTATGCCTTCTTATTGAGGGATTTTGCTCTCTCCTGCAGTAGCTTTCTCCTTTTGTATAGTTTATTTATGGCCGTGGTCTACCAGACAGGATGTCTGCCTTTGCAGGATTGGGTCTTGGTTTTATTTGGGATTGCATGATCCATGCATTCCTGAAGATGTCCATAGAATGCATTTATGTAGGACGCTGCTGTTTGGGCGGTAGTTTCCACTGGCCTGGGGGCTTTGAGTTATTTCACCTCTGTTTTGTGGAGCGTGAAATTAGCCTTGGAGAAGTTTATTGTGTTTTTTTGGGGTGGTGAGATCGGGGTGTGGATGTCCAACGAGATTAATTTGTGGTCTGATCTTACCAATGAGGGATGTACCTCTAGTGTAGAGCATAGTCCCAATGTTTGTGATGACCAGGTCAAGTATGTTTACCCCTCTTGTAGGCGTGGTGACCAGTTGTTCCATAGCATTTGAGTTTATAAATTCCAGGAACCTTTGGGCTAGGCTGTTGGGGCTTGAGTAGTGTTCCCAGTCTATGCTTGGGTAGTTGAAGTCGCCCAATATAAAGGTATTTGGAGAGGCATTCATATTCTCCAATGTTCTCAGGAAAGCCACGTGAGATTCCAGAGTCTGGGATGGTGGTCTGTAGCAGGCTATAAACTGAAATGCAGTTTTGCCCACTGTTAGTTGCACATTGATGGTTTCTGATGCTTCATGCAGTGCCACTAACCTGGAGGTGTGGGTATCCTTGACGAATATGGATACTCCCCGTCCTTTTGTGGTTTGGTCCAAGTTTTGGGGCCGAAAAGCATGGTATGAGGTATAACCTGGTAGTGCTGTGGTGCTCTCGGAAGCCTTGAACCAGGTCTCCGTTACTGCACAGACATTGATATTCTCCATGCTGAGGAGAGCCAAGAGTGCTTGGAATTTGAGGTTTAGACTTCTGGCGTTGAGTAGCATTACCCTTAGTTTGTTTTTCCTTGTGTTGTCTATGGAGGTGTTTGTCTTTTGAGCCTTGCCTAAAGAAGGCACTATGGGGGTGGCAAGAGCCTTTGCCAGTATCCGAAAGCCCATAGGTGACAGGTGCAAGCTGTCCCTAGCGAAGCAGTGTGGCTTGTCGAACATGTCATTCCAGGCTGACAGACACTGGATCCCCTTTGAATGACACCAGAACTTTAGCCAATTGTTAGTAGATCATTTTGTCTTTATACTGTCATCATTTTCGGTGAGGGTAAGATGCTACTCAAGGTCAGGTCATACCTCTCTGGGCTACATGATATGAGAGCTCCTCTCTCTCTGCATGTAGTCCTGAGAGGTACGGCTCAGGTCATTCACACCAGTCATATTTGTACTTGCTTTGGAGTGACCAGAGTGCTTGTTGTGGCGGATCCTGGCGCCTGACAGGCAGCTCTCCATGACCTGCTTGTTCAGCCTGGTCAGTGTGCCTGACAAGTCACCTATTACAAGTGTATCAGGTGTGTTTGTCCTTAAGGGCTGTGACTGTTTGTCACACTGATTTTGTAAAGTATGTTTAATTTTTTTTTGTTGTGCAGTTGAGGTTGCTTGGATGCCTCTGCTGTTTAGGCATATTTGTATTTAGAGCCTCCGAGTATGTTTTAGTGTTTGCTTGATTTGATGATGTGGTAGGTCTGTGTGCGACTGGATTTGTGGTGTGTATGGTTACCTTCTCCCCCTGACTGGCTGCACCAGTATTGCATTGAGAGAGCTTAGCCTCCAGTTTGGCTATATGGTTGAATCTCTCACATATATTATTATTTGTTGGGGAGGAGGAGAGGGTTGTCCATGTACATGAGGCAGTTGTAACATTGCCTCAGGATTCCCAGATTCACCAGCTGGACTGGAGAGGAAACTGGCAACTGACCTTTGGACATGCCGGTATAGTATAAGTAACTCCTTTAAGGCTAACAAAAAGGACCAATAGGGGACGAGTATTCCTAGGGAGTATATGAGGATGTAGTGCTATTAGTTTTAGTGCTAACTTATATAATTGCTTGTAAGAGCAGTGCTAGGTTATAGGTTTAGAATACAGTCTTCACTTGAGAGGACAGATCAGATCTAAGGGAAAAAGTGAAGAGCAGACTTTGTGGAGCTGAGAATGGTTTAAGCCTGGTTAAGCGGCGCTGCCCGATGCTGCGCTATTGGGAAAATCGCACCAAAGTGGGTTTTTATACAGAACTTTAAAGAGCTAGAAATTGGCCCAAAATGGCCAGTAAACTACAAGATTCTTGTGCTGAGGTCACTCCTCCAGGGATAGATGGGCTGTTCAAAGCTCCCCACTCACACTGGTGAAAAAAGAAGCTTCCTTCTGTCCAAGTAAGGAAATGGGCCACACAGGAACTATTCAAAAGTCCAGAATACAGCAATGCCTGTATAAGGGACTGTTCTACGTCAGGAAAGATGGGAAACGAGGATATTTTTGTGTTTCTTTTTTTTTTTTTTTTCCCCCAGGAAAACAGGAAAAGTACAGCAAATTCTAAACACAGGCTAGCACACTTGAGTGGGCCGTCTCAACAGTTAAATTCAAACAAACTTTTACAAGTGCAGGTATGAGAACACAAAACAGGCTTAAAACAGGTAAATCAGCAGTTAAAACTCGGCGAGGAAAGACAGTCGCACAGGTAATAGTAAATTATACTTAAATCTTGAAAGCAGTCACTCTTTTCGTTTCTCTGCTGCTAGCACCACTCTGCAGGACCACGAGGAGCTGTTGCTGAGTAGGAAATTGCTTGCTGACATAAATCCTGTTAAAGTAATTGAGTTTTTAAGAATATTTAAAACTTGTCCTTGTTTTGTTTTTCATTATTTTTGCCTTTGTTCCCATCTCTTATGCAAAGATGTTGAGAGGGTATGCCATTGGTATTTTGTCTAACTCCTCACTTCAGATGGGAAAGTGTTGTATTTGCCAGGTACTCGCACCTTGCTGCTGTTATGCAAGTGTAAGGTGAGTGTGTTATACATGCTTTAGCAAGACTGGCTAGTCTTTAGATGGACACAAATTGCTGGCAGTTTTTTTTATTTTAGAAGTCAAACCCTGAGGGAGCAGGACAGAAACTGCTCCAGGGCTGCAGTCCCACCCCTACACCTTTCAAAGAACATCCCTGCTCATAGTGAAGCAGTTAACTGCACAGTTCTTACTTGTTTTTAGTGATTACAAAGGGTATATAATCTTGGAGCACATTGGGGTTTACATTTTCATTTGCTTTCGCAGGGCATGCCTTATGCCCACTGTGCCACAGGTTGAAAACGAATACTTTTCCCATAGGTGTGGACTGTTCTGTGACAAATTCATGTGATGTATGCCTATGTTAGGCTTTTCAGGTGCCTGAGCTGTAATTTTTCTTGACCTAACAGACGAATGATTGCTTAGGTTTTTGCTTGCTGCTCATTGCAGTATTGTGTTGAGACACCCCACTTTCTCAGAGGGAGTATGTGGCTTTTTTCTGCTAGATGTTATTGATGGCCTGTGCTTCAAGTTGGAGTGAAGTGCAATGACAAGTGAAAAGGGATAGAGCCTTCTACACAGTTGAGTGGCACAGGGGGGCTTGCTTCCCTAGAGAAATGCTTGTGCTAAAGTTTTGCATGTTGATTATCGTAACTCCTTTGCAATTTGAATGCTTGAGTGAGTGGGTTTCCTGGTAGTATGACCTGAGCAGTTTCAGACTAAGTTTTGGTCAGATGGTGGTGGTCACCCTATAGTAGTATTGGGGACAGTGTTGCTGTATAGACTATTGTCTTCCTTTCCCTGTAACTTGTGAGCACGTCCCTAAATTGCCATGGTGATGCGTCTTGTAGAAAAATGGAAAGTGGGTTTAACTAAGTTGTTTCTAGTTTAAAAAGAAAAGGGGTACCCATTGTCACTTCAGTTTTTTGGTATGTACTGAAAGTCAAATCTTTAGACCATTCAAGTTCAGAGTTTTCCAAGGTGAAAACTTAATGTTGCTCATCCTTGCGGGCTTTACTGATCAAGTGAAAATGATGCCTTTGGCGCACTATACAGCAATCTTTTCAGCAAGAGAAGCTGAATGTATGATGGGCCTCTTCACCTTTTAGCCATTTGTCAGGCCACTGCCTTAAAGGAGAGTTTAGTCCCACCCGAGTCATGTGGAACTTTAGGTGTTCAGAACAATGGTCTTCACTTGGATGAATGACATGGTACATTTGACTTTGGATGTCAGTAGTTTAGACACATGCTCTAGACGTCTACCCTATGTACCTTGAAAATATATATATACAGAAATTTTTATACGGAACTTTTTATTAAGCACTTTAGATTTATTGATGACCACATAGGTAGGTACTAGCCCTATTGGCTCTAGGACCTATATAAGCCTAGCCAAAGGTACCCTGGCTTTCGCCACCCAAGAAAATTATCTTCCTGTGCCACTGTAGAGCAGAGCCACAGAAGTGATCCCCGGGGTGAATTTCCTATCTCCCATCCAACCATCAAGATTTTTCTTGAACAGTGCTAATGAGCTTTGTTTGATATAGATAGGTAGTTTGTTCCAGAGTATGGGAAGTCTCTGGGACAGGAATCTGTCTCTACAGCATGTTCTGTTTATTTTGTTGATGAGGTTTAGGTCCCTAGAGCATGTAGCTCGTAGGGATTGGGATTTCTTTAAGTGGAGCATGTCTAAAAGCTCTGGGTTTGACATAGCTTTGTGGGTTAGGCAGAGATCGCCTGTGAGTAGGCGATATGCAACGGAGTAAAGCTGCAGTTTTTTGAGACTGTCTGCATAGGGCATCTCTTTGAGGCCGGTAATCCTCTTTGTGAGGTATTTCTGTGGCCTTTCCAGTTGATGTCTTGTAAGGTACATAGCAAAAGGGGCATTGTACTATAATGGGTCTGAGTGACGAGTAGAGGGGAACAATGACCTCTTTTTTCCTGGATGAGAAACCTTTTGTGATGAGGTGTGCCACATAGGATTTCCTGACTACTGTGGCGATGTGATTATCAAAGGAAAGACTACTGTCTACCTGTGTCCCAAGGTCTCATCACACTTTCGGTGTTGTCATCTTTATATGTAAGTGAGGGTATGAAAAGGCAGAAGTATTTATAGAGAGCTCGCATGAGAATGGATTTAGAATATGGTTTGGGTTGCAAAAAGGGAGGAAAGTTAATTTTTTAGACACAGAAGGTGAAAAGAATGGCAAAGTGAAAACAAAAATATATAGAAAATTTGAACAGGACCAAATATTGTATGGCACCTGTTGCCTTCCACCTTACACAATAGCATCTATACCGTATGAGGAATTAGAGTTAAAAGGTTATGCAATGATGAACAGGAAGGACAAGCAGAAATAAGAAAAGCAGTTAACATGTTTCCAGGCTACGAAGAACCAAATAAGGGAAGGAATCAAAGTAATGAAGGCCAATTATTGGTTGTAACTTGGAATAATTATAAAAGGTCAATGTACCTTATTTCCAGTAAGGTTGGAAAATCTAGTGAAGTACTGCTTGGCATTTATAAAAAGGGAAGAACCCTTCTTGAAAAATATTTGAGTTTTTCGTATAAATAAGGAAGAAGTATTGAGGATATGTTGGTTCATGGGGGTTGAAAAGACCCCTAGGAGAAAGTTATTTTTTAAAGGGACGTTTCCTTGTGGCAGTTGTATAACTTGTCAGTTTGTAGTTAAAACTTTCCCAAGTATTGCTGAAACGTTTTCAAGAACAAGGTTATTATACTTGTAATAGTGAAGGAGGAATATACAGGCTTAGATGCTGTGTGGAAGGTATTACATAGGAGAAAGCAAAATAAGCTTTGCCACAAGACAAACTATTTCTTGTGTCTCATTTAAGTGCCAGTGGCAGAACCTTTTCATAATTGCCATAATGGGGACCCAACTGGATTACAGGCTACAGTGTTAAGTTTAAAAATGAGTAACATAAGGTATTCAATGTAATTTAAGGAAAAAAATCTAGTTTCATCTTGAAATGTAATATATTATCCAAAAGGTTTAAAGAATGTAACCGGAGAATGTTTTTTGAGTTGACCTTATTTAGTTGCATAATTGATTGAAAGGCGCGTTCTATATAAAATGGGAATTTTATGGTGGGGTAAGACGTACTTAAAAGGCTAATGGTAGCAAAGGCGCTAGAGAATTTGTGTATTTTCAAGAAAAGTTTACTGAGCTTATTGTTCTATTTAAAGAATTGTGATCAACAAAGGGTGCTGTCACAATGGCTGTCCTATTTGGTTTATATCTGTTTTGCTTCAGTGTGTGGTTATATGCAACTTTTGATGGCCAGTGAGTCTTTCACCACTTTGCCTCATTTGTTTCGAGAATGGACACGGACTTGACACAAAAAACAATGCAACTTCATATTCCAGCAAAGAGAAATGAATGGTTCAGGTGCATGTGATGGTGTGGAAGGTAAAGCAGTGATTCTAACAGATTTTGCTTCAAATGTACTGAATAATGGGGAGGAAGACCGATGCAGTAGACTGGTAACCCATTTGCGTCCATTGGTAAAGGTGTCTGCAGTTCCGGAGATCCAGGCAGTGTGCGAGTAGTAGGATAACTTAATTTTTAAGGAGACTTCAGTGTACCTGAATTTGCAGAGTAAAAAGATACCAGTAATGAAATAAAGCACCCTGAGGCTTACGGGCGATAGAGGCCTCCCACCCCGTTTGACCCACATTTGGAGGAAGAAGACATTCTTTGACCATTGGATAGCACACCGATGCAGCTCTGCATGGGTGAATTTCCTTGTTGAGAGGAATTCACTTAAAAGACCTAAGCTTAAAGAGGAAACCAACAATGAGACATTGTATTCCTTTTCTTGTAATAACAAATTTCGTATGAAAAGGAACTGGCTGATAGAAAAAAAGACTAAACTTAATAGAGACTTAAGGGATTATGAACACGAGGGCATTCATTGTATCTACCAACCAGACACCAAAATGTCACCTGGTGCATTTTAATAAGTAACTGGAAACCAGGGCATCTCGTCAACGTCATTTTTCAGAGGCAAGTTTGGCATCCTCAACAGAGGGGGGAGAAGAAAATTAGGATGTTTAATCCTTAGACGGCAAATATTTAAACTTTTTGAGAAACTGGGTCTGTAGCAAGGGAACAGGAAAAGAATGTGGTATAGACAGGACTACCATGGAGAACATGGGTATGGTTCCTGCTCTAATAAGAGGTAAATGGAATTTAATATTGTGAGACTAGGAATGTTTTAACAGTTGATTGAATTTGTCTAAATTTGAATTTAATGAAATGGAAAAGGTATTAAAGGCCTGAAATTTATCCCCACAGCTCTGCCTAGGTTACATGAAATTAAGGGGGACATTTTGCAGGCTAATGCATTGGTTATATATTTGATTTTTTTTTTAAGTGGCACAGTAAAAGTTAGAAATGTATAGCAGTGATGAAATGTAATCTAGTGATGAGTTTTTTGTCATGCAACTGTTAGAAATGAATGCTTATTGTACTTTAGATGCAACAGTGATTGGAAAAAGCAATTTCATGCCTCCCTTTAGAAATGATTGTGCAACAGTTTTATTCTATATTAAGTTATGTGGAAAGGAATATCTATTTTAGAAACAAAATTGATTATAACGAGTGAGGATGAATGGTGTAGTCTAAAAAATATCTTGGTGCTAACAATGAACTGGTATTTAAATCGGTGGACAATGGGGGGAAACTAGTAGTTATGCATTTTTTACAATATTTAAAAATGTGTAAACATCTTAGGAATGAAAGTGTATATAAAAAGGTTGAAACTGATGAATACAAGTTTTAAATGAATATAATGCATTATTGCGTAAGGGGGAAAGATTAAAGTATTGTACACCCACAGATTTACAACAAAAGTTTAATGGTAAAAAAAAAACTGTTAAATGGCAAAGTTCTTGTGTACCAAAGATCCACAAAAGTTTGTGCCCCCTCCCCCCGGGTATGCCCATAGTATCGGCATGTGGGTTTTTTACCCACAATGTGGCTTGTTTCTTGCATGGATATTTTTTGAAGGAGATAATAAAATTGTCTTCCTATATGACTCCTTTGATTTAAAATTAGTTGTGAGGGTGGCCTAATGGTTA